>NC_090872.1:10610689-10630689 GCF_036669935.1 Montipora foliosa
GCAAATACTTTTTAATATATTCCCCCGCATGAACCTCCACTACAACCTAGAGCGCTTACCATTTGAATGGAATTTTCAGTAATTCCGGAGAGAATTCAAATGGAACGGTTCATCTCGGTGGAATGTTTTCGGAAAAAAGGTAATACCTTTCGAGGTATTCCCTTTTTCTCGCTTTGACCGGAATTCCCAGAAATTTCTGTACCATTTGTCCACAATTACAAGTGCCAGAGAAAAGAGACCGTTTCATTTGTTTTACAACCGGAACAACCCACTTTTCTGGCAAATGATACGGCACATTCCCATTTTCTTTTTCTAAGTACAGAACGTACAGTACCATTTGTCTAAACCTTCTCACCATTCAAATGGTAAGCGCTCCTAGTTCCAGTCCAATACTGAGAATACGAATACGGTCTTTTGGGCTACTGTTGATTTCCCACGCTTCCTGCCGACCACAAGAGGTATTTGCCATTCTCTTCTTTCTCAAATCCCATAATACACTTCTTCTCTCCCTCAAAAATTTGCAAAGGCGTTGTCAGTTTTCGATTTCTCTTGGGACATCTTCTGTTACACTGTGAAATGTTTCGTGCAACTTGTCCCGCCACAATGTCGCCAAAACATTGCGAGAGAAGTTGTGATGTCACAAAGATATAGTAAAACAGAAAACGGTAAAAACTGCTTGATCCGAGCACATCAAAGCAAACCAATTCGTATAAATATAACATCTTAAAACTCAGTGATCTGATTAACTGGGAATACTGTTACATGAAAAGTTGATGACTGCAGGCAAGGACATGTATCAGCCAACAATTTGAAAGGGGAACAAACACACGGTGCGTGTAATAAGAATGTGACGTCTTCAAATCATCTCTATGCGCTCAAAACCAAAGACGTTAAAAAATGAAGTAAAACCCTAACAAAAGACCCCTGGAAGTGCTCACTGTAAAATCCACACCTTCCAAAGTTTACCTACCTACCTATTCCATTGCTTCTGGAACTGCTAAATGTGACAAAACGAAATGCCAGCAATTTAGCAATAGAATCCTGAACAGTAAAAAAAAAGTAAGCACCTATGACTTTCAAGCGCATAGGGTCTGAGAGAAAATGAAGGATAGATATCTATGATGAATTCCATCAGATCTTATTCTATCCAATCCTAGTTCTTGTATAAGGAGGTATCGTTTACCAGTACCAACCAAATATTTCATTGCCCTCAAGCAGTCGTTTCTGTTTGCATCACAGCATGCAACATTATCTTGTAGTCCTTCCAACAGACAGGCGCCCGTCTCTCATCACAAATTCAGTCCCAGGTCAAATACTTCAAAGTGCGCGTGCAATAACTTGTCTCAGTTTCCATCCCGAGAAGATACATCCTCTTGAAAAATAATTATTGAAATTTAACAAAAACACAGCCATGTCCAAATTCCATTTCCATACACATGTCTCACGAACTGGTATTTTAAAAATCTGTTGACTGTTAGAGTATGCGTTTAAAACTTTGTCAAAGAAACTGTTTTTTCTCCCGCTAAATGGAGGCCGCCTCAATCATCCATTGTGTTCTTTTGAAACATAACCTAAGCTGAAATCTGGTCCATAGCCCTTCCCCAAGTATCAACACCTGTAAGACAACAAGAGGTAAATGTTACTATTAAATTGGTTTACACGGACAAAAAAAACACACCTTATTTAACAACTTGTTAAAAGTTGTTTCAAAGGTTGTAATTTGAGAAGATGAAGTAGCAAAAAAAAAAAAAAAAAAAAAAAAAAAAGAAAACGGTTGGTAATGAGATGTAACACAAGCTCGTGACCTTCAAGCGTTTAACTCTAGTTCAGGTGGGTTTTTTTTTTAGTTTAAAAATTCCCTTATTTGGTTGTAACGTAGCTAGTGCATTTTCCTGCCCGTGCACCTTGGATCTTATTAGGGAGTTTAAGATCTAGGACGCGACGGCAACGAAAACGTCACAAATTTTTGCATATTTAATGAGCAAAAACAATAGCTTTGCACGCTCTGCACGTGCATTTTTCATTTTTGTACATTTCTTTCACGTTTTCGGCAAATCTACGACGTGAAATGACCAATTCTCAACTTTTATGGAGAACGTGAGCAAAAGGCGGCGAATTTGAATTTTCTGTCGTAGATTCAATACCGCACCTCCTAATTCAGTTCCTGGGGAGTTACACTAGTTTTTAGAAGTTAGACAAGCCGACATAACGACGAAAAAGATTAATAAACGTGAACTTGCAATTTTAAATGACGTTTTCGTTACCGTCGCGTCGCAGATCTTAAAGTCCTTATTTTTGTCCAAAACTGGGCATTAAATTGGTGTCCCAAAATCCCCAGCTTTGTTGCAAGTTACACGCTTCAAGGTCATGTGTTGATAATTGTGGTTAATTTTTCTTTAAACCAGTTCAAATTTGCTTTTGCTTTGTGCCTATGAAACAAAAAATAACTAAGGCTAATTTGAATGATCTTCTGAAGAAAGGAAACACGGTGTTCTCATTTTTAAAATATCTCACATATCATTGGAGAGATATTAAGGTTTTTGTGTTAAAACTGATGACGTCATCAGTGGTTCCAAGGTTAACACAAATCACAAAATCTAAAATATCCTTGGAAACATTGCTGCAGTTCTCTTCAAACTTGGCACTAATAATGTTTATCAGTGAGCAACCGTTTTTGCTTCCAGATCAAGGTTGTGGGGAACTAGTGTTTCTGCTTTGTCTTAACCAAACATCATTCACACTCAATGAGTTGATTAGGAGACCTAAAGTAACATGGGCTCTGTGTATGTTTTGAGCAGGACTGTCTGTCTTGCTTGATTTTAGAGGAAATTGAGAAACTTCATTTACAACCAAAAGGGAATGGAGCCAAAAGTGTTGCCATGGTTACACCATCTTGCATCTTACTTAAGGGTTATTGCTCATGCCAAGTTTGAATCATATCACTGTTACAATTTGAGAGAAACTCTTGATACTCTTGATTTTCGCAAAGGACGGTGCCTACTACTGTTATTGCGCATACGTTCTGCAGGCTTTCCTGTTAGTGGTGCTTACTAAGACAGGGATATTCTTGCACGATTTAAAACTATGCGGAGAAAGCAGAACATAGTAAGTGCTCTTGGTATCCAAAAAGAAAACTGGGGATAAGTTAACCGTGCATTTTTCTGAGACAATTAAGCTTCAATTTGGAAAAGACCGCCATACATTGCTTTGTCTTTTAAGGCTTTTTACAGTGACTGTTGATAAATTGTCTTTCAAAAAACTGAACTGTGAAATCAGTGCAGTTCAAAAACCACAAGGTTGAAGTATGTAAGGCATTTCCAGAAGAAACAAGGTATTACCCCAGCAACGACAGCAAGATCTCTTTTGATGGTGAGGTTGGAGAGCGGGTCTTAACCTCCACTGGGCTTGGTATTTACGCAGTAAAAATCGCAAAATAATACAGAATTTTGACCATGAAAACATAACACACCTTCGACAAACAGATCCATGCTGGTATTTAAAGTCAGGAATAGAGTGGTGTTGAATTGCCGTTATAAGCGCTAGAGTCACTCGGTCTTGAGCACTTTTCACAAAGTTCCTCATAACTTCCTCCTTGCAAGAAACACACTATTATAACAGTCATGTTATCACAGCCAAGGCCACCCATTTGACAATCTGGTGCAAGGCACCGCGTAAGAAGTTCTTCACAAATCTAATATAAAAATGACAACAACACTTAGTGAGTAACTGTGAACAATACAGTTATTAGTAATCAGTAACCTACACTTTTTCACAAGCAAAGATATGGCAATCAAATTTGTTTGAAAATTTATCAAGGAAAGCATTTATTTACCAGAAACAATTTCCAGAGTTGCTCATTTTTCACTTTCGCATTTCCAAGGTGCTACCATCTTAAATAATGTTATGATCACCCCATTGTTCTGATGCAGAAAACTTTAGGAATATTGAAACAATGTTCTCTTCCAGTTAGATTCTGAGTAGACAAAATTTTTATTCACCCTAAAAGGTGCTGTTACACTGTGCAATTTTTTGTGCAACTTGTCTCGCAACGCCATTTCTACAAACGTTCTCACAAATACGAAACAAGTTGTTTTACGGGTGTTACACTGAGCAACGTTTTATGCAACTTGCCTTGTTTTGATGATCACATGGGGTAAAAAGGCACATTTTTCATTGGCTGGTGCCGCAAACTGTTGCAACACAAGATGCAGGACAGATGTTGCACTGTTCAATGCTTAAAAATTTGTTGCAACCGCTGTGGAAAGTACAACTCAATTCTCAGTCTACTTTCTGCAACAGTTCCTGCATCTGGTCTCGCAACGTTTTTGGCAAGTTACATTGGGTAATGATTTGTGCAACTTGCCTCACAATGGCGTTGCGAGTTGCACGAAAATTTGCACAGTGTAACAGCACCTTAAGGCTTTCTGGAACAGACTCATTTTACATGTAGTTCATTAAGACTAAATTAGCCCTCCACTGTAAAATCAGTAAAAACATCCAAATTTGGGCAAAAGTATGACCACAACTGTCCAAATTTGAGCATGTGCATGCATGGAGAAAATTTGCAGTTTGCAAACCCAGTGCACATGTAATCTATACATGTATGGTTGCATTCCTTCTTCGAGGCTCCTATGACGCAACTCCAGGGTTTTCACTCTACCATGAAAACAAAATTCCCCGACTTTTCTCTGACAAAAGGCAATTTTCCCTGACACAATCTCTTAGGATTTTATAGTAATCTGAGGACAAGAAAGACCAATTTTAATGTTCAGTCAGTGAATAATAACAGTGAATTTTGCACTGCTGTGCCCAACATACAAAGCACATGGATATCAAGGAAACCTCTCTCGAGTGGTTTTATATCAAGAAAATGTATCCAGATGAGATAAATAACACTTCCTCGACTTTTCCTTGACTTTTGAGCTCTTTTTTCAAATTCCCTCACCTTGAAAAATTTTCAGATTTCCCTGACTTTTCAAGTTGAGTAGGAACACTGAACTTATTCATGCAGTTAAATACCCCTGTAAAAAGGAACCTTGTCTGTTCTTGTGCTGCAATTGTGCAACAACTTGTAAGCGCAACCCTCCAACCTGTTTGAAATTTAAGCCCCCAAAACAATTTTCAGTTCTAGGTCAATTTGGTTCTTGTCTATGTGGTGGAAGTTTTAGAGCAAATGCAATAACCGCTAGCTAAGAAATTTTACCAACTGACCTCTCCCAAAAAGAGTGGCTGACCTCAAGCTGACCATGATGCAGAGCAAATGCAACTAGTCAGCAGTTGTTTTTCACACCTATTTTAACGCCACTTCCATTTCCATCTATGCAGATTCATGTTCATGCCTAAATCATTACTTCTCACAACTACCGGTACTCATCCTTACTTTGCACGAATGATTTTAAAAAAAAGCCTACAAGAAGCCTTGGGATTGATATCCATTTAATGAACGAAATGATATGTGTATAAAAATGAATCATATATTGAACTGTGGATATGGCATCAAGTGAAGCTATGATCTTGCAGTTATGAATGCAATTTTAGCAATTGTGTAGAGAAGCCTGAAAAATTCAAGACTTCAATGGGGTTTGAACCCATGACCTCGCGATGCTGGTGCGACAATCTAAACAACTGATATTGGGAGCTGGTGATTTGTGGGTTCCAATGTTCCGGTGATGAATGAATCAATGAATTAAATGATATATGAAATGAATCATACATTGAACTGTGTTGACGTCCTGAATTTTCCAGGCTTCACTGCACAATAGCTAAAATAATAAGCTTCACTTGATATTCATTTCAAACATCACTTACTGGTAGTGATGTCACGCCACTTTGATCTACCTCCTGCCATGTTAGCTTGTTTACTTACTGTTTCAAAGAAATGTGACAATATCTCTTCTTTTGTCTTATAGGTAAAACTTGGGGATATTCACACACCTGTTCAGGTTCCATTCGTGAAGCTATCCTTGTCCGTACAAATTCTAAGACTTCTTGATTTGATAGGACATCCCAGATACCTGAGAACCGTTGAGAAACAGAGCAACTCAACAAAATTCAAAGGATGCACTTACAAGGTTCTCACTTTTACAACTATCCAAATACTATCTTGCACCACATGACACTAGCACTAAACTACATATTCAACAACACTTTTATTATTCTTTGTAAACACACGTGCACCTGTTTGAGGTCTGGCATTAGATTAGTATGCTTACATGTAATAGTAAATTTCCATGTACACTTCACCCATTCAAGTCAGTCATTTTCACCCATCTTCAAAACCACTTGAGTTGCTAGGCTTAGCTTCCATGATCTTTCCCTTAGCAGACGACTTTATAAACCAGTGGCCTGCTTTGTCTGCAGATGTGACACAGTAGTGAGGTACTTGCCTCCCACAAATGCGCCATGTCGATTCATACATGTATACTTGGCAACAACATTAAGTGGAATCAGTTTGTTGATTCCTTTACAAAGAAGAGGATTAGGAATTATTTACCCCAATATATTATACAAAGCTGCACTTGTGTTTTCTGGGTTAGCCTCTCTGGAGGATCATCACACAATGCTTACTGCCATTTATTGCAAAAGCTGGGAAATGGAACCAAACTAGTCATCTCAATACAACATGCACACTTACAGATATGGTTTGCGCTCTAGAGCCACCCAGAAATTTTCGAGCACACAGAGAGGTTTAATAATTTTGCCATGATTCGATAGTATATAATATCTACTAGTATCAATATTATTCATATCAATATATATATATATATAATCCTTATAATTTTTTTGCCCTCTGAGTCTGGGCCATCTGTGGTCAAACTTTCTCGGAATGTGCAAGCTGTTTGCTTAAAGTGACTCGATTGCAACGGTTCCAGTAGAGTCTTTATGTGAACAACTGATTTGCCTCAAATTGTATATAATTGTTATAAAACAAACAGCCAACTTTTTTTCCAACAATGAAGAATCGCAGACAATAAAGGTACTTTTCGGAACAGAATAGAGAACTAACACAAACTCAACCCACTTATGGCATCAGAAAAATTCTATGGGCTTTTGGCTTGAAATGCTCTGGTTGAAACTTAAGCATGAGTTACCCCCTTCCACCCACAACTCGTTCCCAATCCATTTCAGAGAAATTAACACAAAATGGATTGATAAAATGACATCAGCCTGCACCAACCACCACTTGCTCTTTGTGCTTCCAACACATATTCACATGTTAAAAACGAACAGTGGTTACTCACCATCGCAAGCTAATACTATGAACTCGTGATCTGGTGTGATATCTTTTTGTATGACATCAGGGAGAGCTATACGACAAACAAAAAGGAATTAACAATGTTGCCACAATGAGTACATAACTTCAGATCTGCCCTTGGGAAAACAATGATGTTGTGTAATATTATTGAACTGGAAGTGAACAGCTGGCCCCCCTCCCTTTGAGTAAATGATTTCTCTTACCTTTCATGTCTTCTATATTTTTTCTTGTTTAGTTTGTGAATATATAAGACATAAACAGAGGCATTGTGTAGAACTTTGCTGAGACATTATAAGACATTGCGGGGGAGCTTGTCTAACTAAAGAGTTTCAGAGAAAACCAGAGACAGGCTCATAGGCTTGATGACCTGCATGTATGATAACGTACAGTATACAATTTGATCTACCTGTAACAATCTGTTCCTCCGCAGATTTTTTGTCATTCTTTTTGAAGCAAAAATCACCAAGAGCTCTCGATAATGCTAAATTACCTGCAAGTGAAAATGAAAAAAAAAAAACATGAGAAATTTGCATGAAAATCACAAGTTTTCAAACAAGGCAATGTTTTGATTCCAAAATTTGGAATTGAAACAGCAAAGAATAAAATAATTTCTACAAACCATTTACTCTGTTGAATTCCACCCATCCACCAGCAGCAATTATTCTTTTTGTTTCATCTTTAAAAAAAAAAGAAAAAGAAAGCTATGAAACCTAAAACAAGGGTCTTACTTAAAAGAAAATGAAAAAACTTTGTTTAAAGTGCATTGCATGATAAGCTCTTTTGCTTTAAAGAAAGGAACTTTAACATTTAAAATTATGTTTAAATTAATGAGATCAATAGTGCTTTGGCCACCGAAAAATCTAATACTTCACTGATCATTGCAATGAGGTTTCAAATTAGAGAAATGAAGAAAATAAAGTTGCTTCAAGTAAAAGAAAACGAAGGTTAGTAAGATGTGTTTATTATTTGAGATACAAAGATGCAACATTTTGACACTTTCAAATGTACTCTGCTACCCCTGATAAACCATGACATTCTGAAAAGATCCCTATGTAGACAAGGTGTACCACTAATTTAAGTTTATCACATGAAAAGAAAAAAAAAAAGGGTAAACACAGTTACTCTATGGTCTGTAATTTTACAATACAGACCAAGAAAATGAGGTTAATATTAGAGGTGTTTATTACTTAAGATCCAAAGATCTAACATCTCGACACTTATGCTAGCGTCTTGAGTTCATAACCTGAACTGTGGAAACTGCCAGCCTTGAATTATAACTTTGCGAATTACATTCATCACTCTTCACACAAGAGTAGAATCAAACCATGTCTGATTGTAAACTGGGGTTTCATTAGAGGCTGGTCACCGGTGGAATACCGCTGTCTGTTTGTCAGAAATTTGCCTCTCATCACAGGCTACTCTGCCTTGATTTTCATGCAAACCCTCGCATAAGATAAGAGTGAGTGTGGCAGTGTGGCCCAGTGGTTAAGGCGCTGGCCATGAGATCCGGAGATCCCGGGTTCAAGACTCGCTCTGACCACTCGTTGAATTTGATCCTGGTAGTCCCTGGTTCAACTTCCCAGCTGCACTTGTAAATAGCCAACTGGTTTGCCTCCAGCCAGTTGGGATTCTTAACAGTTGTTGTTGTTGTATTAGTGATTGCCACTTACAATGATTGGCCCAGCCATCTACATGTACTTATTGAAGTTATTGAAACCCCTGATACACCTGGTTAATTTATGTGAACCTAAATTTGCCTTATGAGTTCTCAAGCTAAAACCTTGGGCCCAGTAGTTCAAAATAAACATTAATTAACTAATCCATGATTAAATACATGTACAAACACATGCTTGAATTTTGCCCGTTAACCCTAGAATCCTAACCCTAACCTTTACCTAACTGGATGCTGAAGGAAAGCAAAAGTCTACACTGTAGTCAATTCTGGAGGCAAAAAATCTGGTGTACACATTTTCAAATCAGAAAATAGACTGCAATTTAGTTTCAGTAATCCAGGATTAGCTTAATCTGGCTCTAAACAACTGGGGCCTGGGCAGAATAAGGCTTCAGTCATACTAGCAGATTTTTTATTTGCTTTGCAAAAAAAGGTCAACTGCGAAGCTTGGACAATTGCAACCAAAACGCCAGAACCTTACAATTTTTTGTCAAACTTTACCAACCTTCAGAGGAGCCAGTGTCTTGCATCCGGAAACAGGCCAATTTTTGGTTTCTTTTTTTGGAAATTGGAAGTTTGTGACAATTAATTTGTAGCATAGTGCGACCTGGCCCTAAGAAAGCACATCCTGGTATTAATTCTAACTAATTACATGTACATCAAAATGACTTGCCATCATTGCTGGGTTTGTGATCATATGAAAGTTGTTCCACAACTCCTTTTTTTGATGCTATGGCTCTGGAATCACCAACATTGCCCTGATAAATAACAGTAACAGGAAATAAACTTTAGGACGTTAATTTGAGAAAAGAGGCATTCAGTAAAAAAAATGGTTAGGGAACAGTCATTTAATTTAATTAATGGCAAACTGCAGTTGAATTCTGACTTACACAATATATTTTCTGATTTTTTAGAATTACTATTATTGCTGTTGTTCCCGCCATTTCATCTTTCATTACTTCATCTGCAATAAAAGGTGCAAAGCTTAATAAAGGTGGCTGAAATTACCATATTGAAAAATGTAATTCTAGAAAGCTCAAGCACTGTATGACAATAAGACTTCCAAGGGTTTGAGCCAGGACTTTTCAAATCTTACATGTATGTGAAGTAAAGTAAAGTAAAGTAAAGTCAATTTATTTAACGTCAGTAGTTCCTTCAGTTACGAAACTGGTATCAACGGTGCGCCTTTAACCCCCTCCCTCTGTCAGTGCTCGGTTTCACGGATGTTTAAAGCTATAGCTACACTGATCAGAGGAAAGTGGAAACAGACGCTGAGATCACCACTGATTGAACTGGGGACGCGCACTAGCCAACTGAGCTACGCCTGCAAATGTTGTTTTTTGAGGAGAGGGGAAAACCAGAGTACCTGGGGAAAAACCTCTCGGAGCAGAGTAGAGAACCAACAAACTCAACCCACATATGGCGTAGAATCCGGGAATCGATCCTGGGCCACATTGGTGGAAGGCGAGTGCTCTCACCACTGCGCCATCCTTGCTCCCCACATCACCTTAGTAACTAAAGATCACACCCAGTACTTGTAACAATGGGGAAATAACCACAATTTGACCATTTTGTCCATGTCCTGCTAAACATATCAGTGAGAGTTACTGTACATTGTACACCACAAAAGTTGTTGACAATGACTGAGCAATGAAGCAGTGGTTACTGGTACATATACAATTTTATCCACACACATCCATAAAAAACTGTCTTGAACATTAATTAAATTTTATTTTTTGGCTAATACCTTTTTGCATGTCGGTGTCACATGACAGAAAACCTCCTTTCACTGCTTCTGGGACATTACCCTTTGCTATGTAAATAAAAAAAGAGATAACAATACTGATAAACCCATTGATTCTTGGGAGTGAGACTTCACAGATTTTACTCCGTCTAATGCCAGACGATTTTACTCATCAACTGGCGGCATCCTAGGGCTTTTGCGGTGTCAATGGGTTAATAATGTCTGCATAATGTTGACATACGCCAGGGCTCAACATTAACACTCACCCGTTTCCCATTGGAGAGTAAATTCAACACTCAGATAGTAAAAAATTAATTAGAAATGAACCAGTATACTCACCCGACTTGGAAACTATTGACTATGACAGAAAACTGATTTTTCTTCTCAAAGGCCTTAGGACAAATGTATGCAAATAAAATGAGGAAGGTGCAACCCCTAAACATTGAGTGATAAGCAAACATTTGCCACGATCACCTCATTTTCGGTCAATTTTCAGCCATAATGAAGAGCTCCTGTCTCAGGAAGTCTGGATACAACGATCACAGGAAAAAATCACACGTGGTAACTGAATGCGCGATACTGAATTCCAAAGATGACCTTTTTTGTTAAAAATAGATTTATGTGGAATTCAGTTGGTGAAAAGAAAGCCAAGCCTCGAAGAAAGCCAAACCGGAAGATTGTTGACATTCTAGACTGCCTCATGAGGCTTCATATCAAAGGGCCCTGTGAACATTGCTAACTTTGACCCAGACTGGAAACATGGTGGGCTGGTAGTTCATGGTCAAGACGGCCCAATTTCAATTTTTAATTATTGAAATTAGGGCATCTCAATAACATCAAATAACACACTGACAGTACCAAGAAACATATTTATTTCTGTGGTAAGAATTTAAATCCATTTTGGAAAGTGAAATTTTGAGGTGGAAAGTAAATTTTGTAACCTACTCTCCAAACTAGTGAAAAGTGATGTGGAAAGTTAGTGTCAAGCCCTGGTTACACTTGCTATTCTGTGCTGTAAATGGAAAACAACAGTCAATTACATTACCGGTACATACTAATCATTCATACCAGTCAATCCAACCATTCTTCGTGAAGTCACAATAAATTATTATTTTAATAACTTTAGTTTTTAATCATTATATACCGTTACTTGTATATAGATATCATAATAATTTTTGATTTTCATGTGATGCAAGTATCACACAAAGAAAAAATAAAATTGCTTACCATTAAATAAATTAAGGTTGGTGTCCCTCTCTGAGGGACACCAACATGGAGTTTACTTTGGCTCTCTAAAAACATTTTTTCTCTCTGCTAAACTTGAAAACATTCCCATAGACACTTCTCTTAACATATTGGTTATTCAGAAATTGAAAACACAAGGCGAATCAATATTTTCGTGTATGTGACGTGTTTCTCAGAAGCAATCCAGAAGTCATGCATTGTTAAAAATTTGAAATTCAAACTGCACTATTTTCAAAGCATGTTACCGAGCTGAAAACAGGCCAGCAGATATAATCTTTAAAATGTCTTCTATCCGATAAAGGTAAAAACTCAAAATTTTTCATTTGTTTTTTCTGACATCAAATGAAAACCAAAAATTATTAGAATGCACCTCACCCCATGCAGGATGATTAATAATCTTTGTGTGGATACATTTCCCACAATACTGAGCTACTCTGGCTCCTGAAATTCAAGTAAATAGATTGAAAATCATTAGCCATTAGTTCTGAGAAATTCAAGATCAACTTCTCCCTTCAACTAAGTCAAGAAACTTTGAATTCAACTTATAGATTAGACTAATGTTGCAAAGTGTCTATCAAAATCTATCAAAATGCAGTTTGGAAACTGTACCAGAGATTGAAGGTTGTACAAAATTCAAATTGCTTTACATGTAACTTAGCTGCCCTTTTCACCCTTAATTTTTACAAAAGCAGTAAGAACACAAAATCAACTTGGGGTGTCTTAGGCAACAATAGCTAATGACATTAATTTTAGACGACATTGAACATCTAACAACATTTAACGATAATCATAGCTAACGAAATTTTGACCAATACCACAGCCATCTTGGATTCAATTATTGTTCAAAGTTATATTACCAAACGCAAAGGTAGTTCCTTCAGATACAAGGTTGGTATCAATGGAAGCTGACGGTGCACCCTTTACCAGCTCTCTTTGTGAGTGGTCCATTTTACGAACCGTATTTAAACATATATCAACACGGACCAGGGGAAAGTCAAAAGAGATGTTGAAGTCACCAAGAATCGAACTGGGGACCTCTTGCTCTGTAAGCCGCACACTACCTAATTTCAAGAGCTACATCTGCTATAACACAATATCAACTTCGGGTGTCCGGGAGAAAATCATGCATATACATGTACATTAATGGATACGAAATATAGTTTTGCTTTTCATGATAAAACAATTATAAAACCAGTTTGACACTTGCATCCTTTGTTGTACAAAATTAATCAAAGGCAAAGAAAAGACAATGATTGACCTGCATGAGTCAATTTGATGCCTAACCCTTCCTTTGATTGCTGTACCACTGTATTTTATACACATACTGCATTCATGTTAATGGATAGATAACAACACATTAAATCTACACGTACCTCCATGTCCATCATAAACACCAAAGAAAGCAGTGCCTTTGTCTTCTCGAAGAGACAATATCTCTGTATGTGAATCCTCCATATCTAAATAATAAGCTAAGGAATATTTGGACAGGGCTTTGAGAAGGAAAAGGAATGATCCTTGCATTTGGCTAAAAAAAATTGAAGTGATCCCTTAAAGAAGGACCCCCTCTCCCTCCCCCTACAAGGACGAAAACCTGCTATGCAGGAAAATAGCATTGATCACCAAGAGCACTATAGATATGCATACAGAACACCACAATAAGAGAAACTGTCACTCACGTTACAAGAAATAAATAGCATACTGCTTCATTAAATACGCAAAGGATACTTATTCTCCATCCCTGCATACAAGATGAACCAACTTTGTAAAGCTTGTTTGAACACGAAGACGTTTCTTTGGTGGTTACTGGCTCTGACAGAGTCTGTCCCATCCTGGTATAGCAGGAGACCAGAAAGTAAGTGAATACAAACATGTTGAACCAAAGGAGAATTTTAAAGAAAAATTAACCGCAGGCATTCTTAAGTGATGAAAAGCAACCAGAAGTGTGGCATTTTCTCATGTAAAGTGCTCTGATGCAACCGCACTTTCGTGCTTCCAGAAGCTTAGCAAAGGGACTTCTTACGAAAAAGGAAGATTTTAGACAGGGTCACCATGTGTCACTCACAAAACTAGCCTGTACTAGAAGGAAAAATGGATGGCATAGTGACAAGCATTCGCCTGGTAACATCATAACTGGGTCATGTTTATTTGGCTTCTCTCCACCCTGCTTCAAGGGTTTTTCCACAGGAAATCCATTTTTCCTCCCTTTCAAAAAACCAACGTGTAGTTGATTCCAGCTGCAAGATACCTTTGACAGCGTTAAGTACAGAATTAATGGATGTATTGTCAAACAAAAGTATATTTTTTTGCAACCTTGTTGACACTTCATTTTCCAAGATCAAAAAATTTTGTCTGACCTTGGACCCTATTTCAGTCAGCATTGCTGACAAGGTTATCATTTTAAACCTCAGAAATGAAATCAGACAAATTACATAACCTTGGCCTTATTTCCAACCCATGGACACAAGAAAACATTGCTCTCAGCCAAAAATTAACGAGAGATGAATAGTGATAAAAAAATTAAGGCCTGAAATACAGATTCTGACATTACTAATGGTTTCAAATTGGGTTGTGGTTTGACACTAGTAGATACATCAAAAGGAGCAATTATAACATCCCCAAATAATAAGCACAAAAACAAAGCATTCAACTTAATGCATCTAAAAGAATCAAATATCATTGTCATTTACATCAAGCAGAGATGAGATAACAACAGAAATTTGGCAAAGCACACAACAGGAACAGTCATCCTGGCCTACTATCTACATCTCCAATAGCATTGAGTTTTCTCACCACCCTGGTTCCCCCATCCCCCATTCCTCCTGAAAAAATTATAAAGCTGAAGACCACACGAGAGTCATAAGCAAAGGTGTTCGAAACCCTATTATTGGAATAAGCAACAATAAAATGTCACTACAGATTTCCAATTTACCAGATGAAAATGCTCTAACGTCTCTACTTACGCAGAGAATAGACAGAGCTGAAAGATAGAAATGGTTAGTAAATTGACTGAAACTAAACAAGCTTTCAAAAACCAGGCCATGACTTTTCACAGTCATTTAGAGTCTTCAGACTTTTTCAAAAAATTGCCAATTCTATTATATTTTCTTGACTTACACCCATAGCAAGACCTGAATTGCCAACCAAATGAAAGTCTTACACTTTATACCTTGTCAAGATGTGTCACTGGCTAATTTCGAAAATTTGAAAATAGTACTTTTAACCATAATCATTTAAATTTTAATCAATGCATCTTGCTTTGATTTCAATGCAAAGTTCACCAACCACAAAACCTACGTACTAGACAGATAAAAACGGATGAGGTCAAAAAATGATTGACAAAATAAAAACATACTTTGAATTTAATGTGCTGGGATTAAAAATTTGCCCACTCTTATGCAGACGAAGTATAACAGAACAAAAGACTTGACAAAGCCATGATTTGAAGTTAATTTGCCATTTATGCATTTTAAATTTCCTCAAGCTCTTTTGCCAAGAATTGTTAAACAAAATTTTAGCTCCAAATGACAGGCTTCATTTAAAGGAAGAGACTACTATCATAAAAGTACACAAACAGCTGAGAACTAATACAAAAGTTGATATATTGTTTCCTGCAACATTTTTTGGAAGAAAATACAAAAAATCAATTATCACTTAATTGGAAAAAAACTGCAATCCTGTAGACATGGAGCTGTAAATTTTCTGCCAACCAAATCAAATTTAGCAGCAAATATTACTTGCCTGTGAAATTTATTAAAGCTTGGAAGTAAAATACATAGCCTCGCGTTGAGCTAGTTTTTGTTAATTTTTTTACACATTTAAATTTTAAATTGGCGAATTGGGGGAAGGATTTTTTTCCACGCCTTGGTTACTTGGTAATAAATATAATACAAACAGATAATCGCAATCAAATTAAAACATTACATCTATTCTCATTACTTCCTTCCGTTACGGGAAGCCAAGAACAGGACATTCCGGACACTTCGATATAAATTGAAACTAAACAATAACTTAAATTACAAAGAGCAAATAATTTTTCGTGCGTTAAGCTTTAAAGGTGAGCGATCTAAAAACCCACAAACACCACAACAGAACAAAAAGGCAAAGATATTACTCTGATTTTTCACCAAGAAGCACGAGCCGTGTGTATGCACTGCATTCACAGCTTTACTGTTGTTGTGTAAAAGTTTGCCACAGGCAATGCAAACGAAACGATAAACTTGATTAATGCTCTCGAAACTAAGTTTAAGTTTTTCGGTTTTAATCATTGTGTCCAAACTCACCAACTGGTCAGCCAAAGTCTAAGCAAATTTCCCTAGTAGCCTTCATCAAATGTAACTTGCTGCTTAACGTAAATTGAAATCTTTAGATTTCGTTAATGTTCCAGTTCAATTGTGTGCTTTAAAATTCACACAGTTTTTATATTTTCAACAACAAGTTTTCAACATGACAAATCACGGATGTATATAAATTACAAGGGGGCTTGACGTTGAGAAAATTAACTATAACAGTGTATCCCTAAATAAGTAAGAAAAAAACTCTGCATAATAAAACGCTTAGTTTTCAGCAGCATACACGAACTCTGCAATGGCATGGTGCGGACCAAGATATATTCAACAACGGAAATGAACTGATGAAAGGTTCCACCTTACCTCAGACGTAGAATAAAGGCAATATACAGTAGGTACTTGGAAGTATTAAGGTATGGAACGGCACTCACAATCGGCAAAGGTTAAGACGGGATTCCAGTTTCATGTAAACAGTGATGCTACAAAAATCGTTTGCTCTACGACATCTTGAAAACCGGACCTCTTTGGTCACGTGAGATGGTGATGCCAATATGCATAGAGGGGGTGTAAATTATTTAATGTATGGCACATCAAATAAACCCCGCGAGATTTACACAATTCCTGTATAGGAAGAAAATGCTGCCACAGGTTGGTTATCTTGATGATCAAGACTGAAGAGCAAAGAGGAAAATTCCAAACAGTCAAGATTTTTATAGCTCTTTCATGGAAAAATTACTGGGTTTTTACCCCCGGCAGGGGAATATTGAAGGAAACCATACCATCCGGACTTCGACTCAATCGGGACACTCAAGCCATTACAGCGAGTTGTGTTCAGAAGTGATTAAATTGTTCAATATATTGATCAAAAATCTGCTCAAGATTTGCCAATAATGAAGAAAGATCTTAACAAGAGAACAAATTAATAGTTGTCATTTGCATGAAATCAAAAGTCAGTCTGAACTTCAGTTGTTGTTCGCGAAAATGGGCTACGTACATACATACATACATACATACTTTATTTGTTAAAGCAGGTCGGTAGTGGCAGCTAAAGAGCTGATGTGGACCTGCTAAACTTAATGATACAATTAAATCCTACCATATAAACCTACCAATTAAACTACAATACTTTTTAAGACTAGGATACAAACGTTAATACTAAAGTAAAAAACTGTCTATTTACAACAAGAGAAAATAACCTCCTAATTTTAGATAGCAAACGGCAAATGAGTCCGACTGAAATTTGCGCTTTGCCAAAATTCAAAGAAATTTGTTTGATTTTAGCTAACAAGTTGCCAGTCATCTACATACAAATAGAAGGCACTGACGGTTTTCAAAAGTGAAAGACAACTGAGTTAAAAGAAAAATATTTCTTTTGCTTTTTCTACGCCTGAGGTAACCCGAAAAAAAAATGCCTGTTCTCTGTAACTACTAACTTGGCTCAACTAATTTGCTGAAAGTAAAAGAAGCCGAGAAAGATCTTAAAGTAACTATAACGACCTATAACCGATACAATCTCTTGGAACTCCCATATCTACTGCATGGTGGCTAAGCTAACAAACTTCTGGGATTGGTCGTTTAAAATTATACTAGAGAAGCATAATCCGCCCAGACGAAATATGCGTCTCTCATGTCATCGGTCTAGTGTAGTGCATAAAAGACGGGACGAACCATAAAAGACGCATAATCCGTCTGGAAGTAGCACCCTCCAAATCATTAGTTTATCCAGTGTTTCCGCATTTAAAAGCTTTTTAGTAAGTCATTACTTTTCAATTGCCAATCAATTATATACGCTTAGTAGGATTCTTTTTGGGTTCCTTGCCACCAATGTTATCTTTAATTGTCTTTCTTTACATCTTGTTTGTTTGTATGTATGTATATGTTTAGTTTTATCTATTTGTCGAATAATTAAAATAAATGCATGAAAAGATCTAGATATTAATGGTGAATATCTGACTGACTGATGCAGTGACCTCTTAACTTTTTTTGGGTTGCACTCTAAAGCTCCGTGCAAATCACGGGGCGCAACATATTGTTAACCAACGACTGCCAACAATGTTAGGATTTGTGGCGTCCGTTTGTACGGTGGCGCTTAAGTTTCGCCGAATTCAGTGTTTCTTTCACTTCCAGGTCAATAGTCAGGACTCCGGTCATCAAGATTACGGGCAGCCTAGGTGTTAGGCTCTTGTTTAAGCTGTTTTTGTATGTGAATTATTCGGAAATTTCCTTAAATACTTCTTGAAATAAAATGATTTAATAAACGCTGTTTAACTTCTTCTGGTTTCGCACTACTGTTGATGATGTCTCTGTGTTCTTTGTGCCGGTTTTTGAGGCTATGTTACGAAGTTACGCTATCTGGCCCGGGTTGCTCGAAGCGCGGTTAACGCTAACGGGCATTAAATACCATGGAAACCTATAGGTTTTGATACCTCTTAAGCAACTGGCTTCGAACAACCGGCCGCTGGCTGTTGACAACTGTGAAGTCAACCGACAGTGGGACGAGTTGGAATTATCGAAAAATCACGGCATAACAAAAGCGCAATTGTATATTTTCTGGTGGCGTTTCCCATATTGTCTATGTTGTTATTAGTGCGCTAGGTTCCTATTAGGGATTCACTTTTTAGAAACTTAGAGAGTTTTGTGTAATAACGCGCGAAATAAGATGACGAAAATGATAATGACGTCAACGAAAACGCCAAAATCTGCATATTTATTCCATTTCCATTTCTTCGCCGCTGTTCAAACATCACTTGAATTTGAAACTGATGACCAAATATTAGAAGTCCTGTGTGGAAGACGGAAGCATATTAATCCCCTCTCTACCTGGACCCTTCAGAGTCTCTTGCACATCTTACAATCGGAAGGAGTTTAATTAATAGAAGGATTGCTTCACGATACTAATAATGGAAACTCGTGTTTTGGAAAAATGTCCACGTAGCCGTTTTTATCCCTTCTTATCGGTACTTCCGGCCTCCTTTCGGGCGCTAACCGGAAAGTTTCGCAGAAGTAAACGGATCTTCTACGGAAATTTCCAGAATTTTCCTCAGTCAAAACATTTAAAGAGGACTTGGTGTATTAGCGTACACCATGCTAACTCGTTTCCTTTTTTAACAGGTAAAAAAGAAAATTAAATAAGGAAATACATAAATAAATAAATAAATAAATATAGAATGAATCTTTAGCGTCAGTGGAGGGAGACACCCATAGAGAAGAGGAAATTTATACGCATCTTTTTGCACCCACCTTTTACATGAGTGAGTGACGGTTTGCCCCACCTCGTAGAGATCTTTCTCGAATGTTAGAATAACTTGAACAATCAATCAACGAATGATTTTGTAAAATAAAATATAGTTGCTTTGTATTTATGTTCATCGAAGAGGTGTTAGACTGTCAAAACGCTTTTAAATTGGATAATGAAATTCAAAAGGGGATGTTGCAAGCGTGAGATAACAAAAGCCTTGTTTGCCCGGGGAATCAAAGAAAGAAATAGCTGTGTCAGCGAAAAAAAACAAAAAAAAAAAATCAAAAAGGACAACAACGTGGAATCGAGGCTCCCTCTCGAGGAGAACCCCTCGTGTGCACCACGCATATTCCTCTCATTTGGTGTTGGGACTGCTGATGGATGCAAGGTTGGAAGCGCAGAGGGAGCAAGCGAATGATGAAAAACAGTTGCGTTTGCGCTCCAAGACCACTTCAACAGCTGCAAACCAATTTGCTATGTCTAGTTCGCTAGACAGTGGTGTTGGAAGCTTTGACGAATCGGACGCATCGGAAAAATCGTGCATGAAGCACGATGATCGA
>NC_090872.1:10635689-10655689 GCF_036669935.1 Montipora foliosa
TATGGTATGTGGGAAGGGTGATGGTATCGCACAGACAAGCTCCGCCTACTCTTATAGATGATTTGGTTGAGAGATTCCACAAGAGATTGGGAATGTCAGACCTTGAGAAACAGCTGAAGTCCCAACACAGTGAAGCCAAAGAGGTTCCTCTTGTCCCAGAAGTCAATTCAGAGATTCAAGCAAGTGAACGTCTCTTAGCTAAGGCAAAGAGTTTTGACAGTGCTCAAGTACCGCAGGAACAAAAGCAAGACACTGGAGAAAAGACCACAGAAGTTAGTGAAAATAAAATGCAATGTCTGCAAGTGAACAGCAATTCTGGTGGACGACCAAGGTCTGCGAGTGATGGTGACAGAACAAAAGAACTCTACTCTGCAAAGGCTGGTTGCAACTCTCAGAACCAGCTTGGTGCCAAACCACATTCCAGGAATTCTAGCTTTATTAATGTTGGAGAAAATAGGAATGTTCTGTTTAAGATCAGTGTCCAGTCGCTGTCTTGTCTCAGTGTGACAACTAAAGCACAGCTGATGGAGAGAAGATTAAGAGAAGTTTCTTTCTGTCAGCAGGTTGGTCATGCTTCTGTCTCTTGTTTCATTTATAACCAGAAGTTCACATTCAATAACAAAGCAAGAGAGTTTGATCTGAACCTGTTAACCCATTGACTCCTGGCAGTGTGACTTATATACAGATTTTACTTTGTCAAACACCAGATGATATATTTTACTTGTCAAATGGGGACATCTTAGGGTGCCTGAGGACTGAATGGAATAATCACTTTCCAGATTTAAAAATTATTGATGTTTCATTGGTTGAAACTGTTTAAATTGGTTCGAGCCTCCTTAAGAAAACTCTAAAGCATATCGCATCCCAACCTCTGCTTTGAAGATTTTTCAAGATTCAAGATTTATTATTATTATGCACTATTTCAGAAAATAAATAATGGACATAACAATTAAAAGAAAGAAGGAAGTGTGGCCCAGTGGAGGCAGTGTGGCCCAGTGGTTAGGGCACTTGCCTTGAGATCCGGAGATCCCAGGTTCAAGACCTGCTCTGACCACTCGCTGAATTTGTTCCTGAGGGCATGTAGTTCCCGGTGTTGTGGTCTGTCTTTTGTGGTGTATCATGGTTGAGAGGGTAAATGCTCGGAGATATTAGCTACACCAAGCTACTCTAAAATCCGAGGGTAAAGAGAGATATATATGATATAATATGATATGATATAGGTTTTAATAACTTCAAACAGCGTACTAGCATAGACAGAAAAGAGTAGTGGTCCTAGACATGATCCTTGAGGAACACCGAATGATAGGTGAGGAAAAAAGCCAACTCATGCACACTTGAAAGATTGAATCCTGTTACTGGAAGTTGAATTTCTTATCGTAATATAATAGATTTAATGTCAATTCATAAATTTGTGATTAGACCTTCTATGTGTCCAGTGAAAACAGTTAGCAATGATATTTGAAAGGACTCAAGTTCTGCTGAGCCAGAAAAATCATTTTTAGCCCTCCAGCTCTGAAAACACTGTGCAGAGTTTTGGTAGAGCTGAAATAGAACCTGTGACCTTTTGCATGAAATCTTGCTATCCTATCAACTAACAGGGTTTGCACAAGAATTCCTGGGAAACTCCTGGATTTTCAGGACAATGGTTACCCAATTCCGTTTTTTGGCTTTCAGTTTGTTTGTGAGGTCTCCTAACCCCCCCTCCCCTCCCTTTGCATTGTTCCATACTTCCCTTGTGGTCAGGGATGTCAGTAGGGGCGGTTACCCGTGACACCTGTTATGGCTGAGCCCAGTCAATGTTACGGGTGATGGTTGCTGTAGATTAAATATTCATGAAGTAAAACAAACAGACCAATTTCAATATGTTAAAATTCAGTCCTAAACAAAAGGCATCATCTCGAGGCTCTGGGGAATAAACTCATACAAATCCTTCTATTTATTCCCCAGAGCCTCGAGATGATGCGTTTTGTTTAGGACTGAATTTTAATAATTATATCGAAATTGGTCTATTGAAATTTATTTATAAACATTTACCTTCTAAAGAAAATATGATTTTAATTGCTGCCTTATGTTGTCTGTGTTCCTGAATCTAAGACGTGTTTTTGGTAAAAATCCAAACATTTTCTGTAAGAAACCTTTGGAGAACACCCCCGATCGATCCTTGTTGGATTCCGACGCCATTTTCATTATTAATGCACTGTACTTGATACAAATGGGATGCCACTGACCATTTTCATGGTTCTGTGATGCATGACCATTTCCACGTGTTAAAGTAAATATCTTTCTTGCACCTCGCAACATAAATGCGTTTTTCGATTGGAGGAGAACGTGTCACGTGTCATGTGTCAAACCTCACTAACTCCCTAGGGAAACAACGAATTGAACTTTCCACTCGCATGTGATTACGAGGTGCACCTTTGAAACAGTGGCATATTTTGTGTAAAAATCCGTGTATTGTTCTATTTTGAGTTGGGACAGGAAACTGTGAGTTTTGTTTCCCCATGACCCTCAATGTTCCCCTGGGCTTCGCCTCAGGGAACCTGTTTCCCTTGGGGCCAGTCATTAAGTGCTTATTATCCATTGTGAAGTTTTTCTTTTTGCCCTGTTTCATATTCATCACTTTTTGATTGAGAAAATATAAAATTTTGCTCCTCAGAGTGCAGGAAAATGCATTTCCAAGGGTCTAATTTTAAGAATTTTCTGGGGGAGCATGCTTCCAGGCCCCCCTAGGGACCTTCCTTTACATGGTCTTTGGCCATGTATTTACATGTTACAGGTGAAATATTGAGTGGTACACCTGCTTCAAAGCTTAATGACAGCCCTGGTGGTTATTTAAATTTCCTCTATTTCCTTGCATGCTTTCATCAAAACTCCTTGCCATCTAAGAAGGGTCATTGTTACAAGTTTATTTTGTTTTCTCTCAACAGGGAACAAAGTCACCAGACCATTTTGGTTTTATTTGTCATGATCCTAGGAGTGGACAGTACTTCTGCTATGTTTTCAAGGGCCAGTCTGAACAACTGGTTAGTTAATTCATCTGCACTTGCCTGTTTGGGGTATCGTACTCGCATTTTCAATAAGCTTTGCTTATGAAGTTAAACATCTGGATTGTGAAAGGCAGGACTTTCTCCATTTTGCCCACCTGAATGTGATTAAGATTTGGCTTGCAAACAGTTTGCTGTCTGAACCTGTCCTTATGTATTGCACATTCTCCACTGCATGAGCAGATAATATACCGGTAGTGTGAAAATATCACATGGGCATGACTTGCAAGCCTTATTTCTGTTGGCCTGAAGTTGCGGATTTGTTGTAGTCAATTTCTGTTTAAGGTTCCTTCTGTAACTGCAAAAAGGCAACAGTGAAATATGACCAATTTGTAGAAAAATGTTTTTTAGGTGGATGATGTCATGCAGTCGTTAAGACAAGCTTTTAACAGTGCCTGGCAGGCTGCTGGACCGACAGCTGTATGTGATATGTGTCCACTTCATCACCTTCATCAACTGTGTGTCCAGCTTGATGGTAAGCTAAGGGCGACTGTAAATTAAAAAAAGTCTCTGCTTACGAGCCAGAAGGCTCATCAGGCCGGCGCTTATCTCCGGTTTCTGTAGCATGAAGCGACTAGGAGTATTTATACTCCCCCCGGGATGGGATGCTAGTCCATTGCAGGGTTACCCCCAGCATTATGCCGGTACCCATTTATACACCTGGGTGGAGAGAGGCACCGTGAGAGTAAAGTGTCTTGCCCAAGAACACAACACAATGTCCCCAGCCAGGCCCCGAACCTAGACCACTCGATCCGGTGTCGAGCACACTAACCATGAGGCCACCGCGCCTCCCCTTCGCCCCTTTGGCGACTGTACCGAATTATAATTATTTTTAATCTTCGTAGACCATGAATATTACACATGCAGTAATCATCTAAAAATTTTTTGTTATGTGTAAATAAGTATTATATATATATATATAAAATAAGTATTGGCATGATTTTTCTCGTGCAATTTTACCCTGGGTGGCAGAGGGATTTTTTAAGATGTCCAAGAGAGTACTACGCGAGTTGGAGGCAATGAGTTTCAGCGAGGGCTGTTAGAAAATAAAATACCTCTGGTGACACGAGCCTGGAGCCTCATTTCTATGCAGAAAGTCAGTTCAGATTTCTCATCAAACCAGTTTTGGCCTGGAATTCATAATTTTGGAACAATTTTAATGATACTTGATTTTAGGTTGCGTGAAGTTTGATTTATTTGAGGAGAATTTGTTTTCCAAGTAGCAAAACTTTATTGTGGAATGTGTCTTAAAACAGGATTTCAAATAGAAAGAGATCATTGCCTAAAGTGCAGCATAGAACACTTCAAAGTCTCCTTACCATGTTTTTGGTCACTACGTCCCATTGTTCTTGTTGGCGAGCTCAACTTTTTCTCACAAATTTCAAGTGAGTTTATTTCCCTGATGGCTGTCAAATGAGCGTGAGAGCTCTCTCTCATAGACAAATAGATACACACATTTAACTATGACTAGCGTAGGTTGTTGCCGTTATTCTCTGAATGTGGAGGCATTGAGACAGTACATGGATCACAATGTAATCTTATCATCATGCTGAAAAGCGCAGTTTCTCTTGAAGAGGCTTTTGTTTCTCAATACTTCTCAGGTCAAAATCACGCAACGCTTTTTTTCGCATTATAAGTTGAAACAGGTTTTTTGTTTTATCCTATCAGAAACTCTCTCAAACGTAATGTCCAATCGGCGAACAAGTTCAATTTTTGAACTAGTTTCCCGCTCGTACCACCAGAGGTATTTTTTTTCACTCCTTGGTCTTTGCTTTCAACATGCGAAGTGCTGACTTGGGCCTCAGAAAAAAATCCCTTTGGTACCCAGGGTAGTGCAATTTGGAAGGAATTCTTTTAGCACTTGTAAATATTTTCAGACTACAAATTGCCATCGCCCTACGGGCTTGAGCAGTTTTGTTGGTCTTTGAAATGACTTATTAGTGCTCATTTATTTCAAATTGTACTTGAAATCATGTGATTTCCTCCATAATAATATACATGGCAAAATCTCTCCATTCTGATGGCTAAGAGGAATGCAGTTTCCAGGTAACACTGCAGAAAAGAGGTAATTCAGTGCAAAAAGGTTAACAGACCAAGCATTCTGATTGGTCAATGATGAAAGAAAGTCTCCACTGGCCAATCAAATGCGAGCCCCGGATGCTTGATTGTATAGTATGAGTTTGTTTCACCTGATTATTATGATGATCTCTTCTTGAGAATTTTCCATGTGTATTATTAATAAACTAATCACATAATTTTTTCGTGAAGTTTGGAATAAACTTAAAATTTATTCCAAATTGCACTCAAATCATGTGATCATATACTTATACTAAAGTGTTCTCTGGTTATATTTTCAGACTGTGCCGTATGCGAAATTTTAAAATGTTATACTTCTTCTTCTTCTGTTGTGCTTCTTTCTTGAACAAGTTTTATCACTGTTTTAATTTGCAGGTTGTACAGTGAGGCAGCAATATGATATATTGCAGAAGCACAGAATCAATTTGACAGATGAAGAGATGAGTGAATTTACGGAAATGTTTAAGGTAAGTATGATTTTATGGTGCCATTAATTTTTATGGAAGTTTGGATTATGATGATAAGGACGACGAGGTTAAGGACAATGATGACAAGGGTGATGTAGATGTTGTGGTTCAAGTTTTTTCTTGGTGTAAAGTTTTTCAAACCAGTTAAATTTTGATTTTTGTTTCCTCTTCGGACTTCCTCAATCTTGCTCAGGTCTTTTCACCAAGTTTCGATATTCCCCTTATCATAATCTGAAACAAAGGAAATTATAAATAATAAGTTTTATCAAACTGCTTTTAAAAATTCCGAACTAGCAAAAAAAATTGAACCACATTGTTGATAAAGATGAAGATAGCGGAGGATGATGATGATGAGGTAGAGGAGAAGGCGGAATACGTACTGCGACGAGAGTCAAAAGGGTAGTGGTCATGACGACAATAGGCCATTTTACAGTTGTTTGCTCTGCGACCTAGCCTATGAATGGCTGCGAGGCTGCCGGTGACCTTGCATTGATACAGCCCCGACTGCTTTTATCATGCAAATTGTGTTGTTGTAATTCTAAGTAGTCCGTATTAACATTACAAAAGCATGGAGGTTCACCGGCAGCCTCGCTTCCATTCGTAGGCCAGGTAACTTAGCTGCAACTGTAAAATGGTCTATTAGAACGACGATACAGGGGTTTCAGTAACTTTTGAAGTAGATGCTTGGGCTAATCAATGTAAGCGACGGTCACTCTCGTCTTTTACAAGGATTTGAGTGAAAACCAAGACAGAGTAGCCGGCAGTGAGAGGCAAATTTCTGACAAATGGACGGCGGCATACTGCCAGTGACCGGCTTCTCATGAAACCGGCCTGTGATGAAGAAAGGATGGGGATGATGACGATAAGCAACTTCAACATTTGCCAGCAAGCCTAAAAAATCCAGGCTTGAACACTTTGGCCAGTCAGTTCTGTCAAATGGAAAGTGTCTATAGACGCCTTCTTGTTTGTGACTGCCGGAGCTTTGCCTCTTGACTGTTCATGTGGCTCTTTTTGCCACGTCATATTCAAGGCAAAAAAAGGAAAGGAAAGGAAAGGAACTTTATTTAAGTGTCTAGTCTTCCTAGCGCAGAAGCACTAATTGGGGACACTGTAAATTGAAATTAACAATTAACGCAAATCAAGTCAAATTTTGGTTTTTGAGGAGAGGGGAAACCGGAGTACCCGGAGAAAACCTTTCCTAGGCCCCAGTAACCCTGCTGTTCACACACATGCCCAGTACTCCAACATAGTGAGATTCCTGGTACGTCACAATAGACATCACAACTTAGTGTCACAAAGTGTCCCGCTCTTTATGTCTCACAAAACTGTTACTATTTTTTGTGGGTTAGGGTTAGAGTACCTGACGTGTAGAAAAACCTCTCACAGCAGAGTAGGGAACCAACAAACTCATCCCGCGTGTGACACTGGGAATGAAACGCAGTCCACATTTGTGGGAAGCGAGTGCTCTCATCACTACACCATCCATGCTCAGTTGTCATGGAAACATTGTAACTTTAACTTTTTATTGTTAATTTTTGGACAAAGAATATTATTACTTTGGTCTTGACATGGCACTTGTACATTTGTATTTGAGACTGCAGGTTACATTTTCAGACTTTTGACACAACTATAACTGATTGGTTTTGTTTTAATGCAGGCTGAAAGTCCCTCCTCAGGCATGAGTGAAGAAAATGAAGTAATCATGGCCATATTGAGAGAGATTTATGAAAGACGGCAAAAGCAGCACACACACATTGGTCAGGTACATTGAGTTTTAAAGCTGTTGCCATCACAAGCGTCTGTGCTGCTCAGTGGTTAGGGCACTTGTGTTGACGTCTAGACATCCCATGTTCAACACATTGTTTGATCATTAGCTGAATTTTATTGCGGCTAAGTATGTTGTCCCTGGTTCAACCTCTTGGCTGCACTTGTAAATAGCCAACAGGTTTGCCTCCAGCCTGTGAGATTCTTAAAGTTGTTGTTGTCTGTTGAGTGTCGTTGTGTTGTGTGTTTGCCACTATAAAGAGGAGACAGCTTTGAACCCTCTGGCTTTTTGTACCATTTTGGTGCACATCTTATAAAATTGCCATTAATTTTTTCGTTTCACTACACAGATATTTTGACGTCATCAAATCATAGATGATTAACGTACACATGTAAATTTAGTGTGCTTGCAGATTTTTTGCTGACTGTAAACAAAATAACGATGATTGCCAAAATTTTAGTGTGACTTGTTAATTCTGCTAAATTTTTGGGGTCAAGGTGGGGTGGCTTAGTGGTTATCTATCGGGCCTCACACCACTGCGTGCCGCGTTTCAGTCGATCTCAACCTGACTTGAGGGTTTTTCTCCGGGTACTCTGGTTTTTCTCCCTCATCCAAATCGACTCACAGCTAATTACCATCTGGCTGTTGTGCTGTGCTCTGACATCAAACATGGCCTGTATAGCGGCTGCCAGAGGCTCCTTTGTATGCTTTCAGCCTGCTCTCATGACCTGTGCCCTTTGGCAATTCAGTCACCAAGACTGCGAAAAAAGGGTGATTAGCACAGCCAGTTATTATTATAATTATAATGTGTGTCCATATATTTTTGCTTGATTGTGTGATTGTGCTATTTTTAGGGAAACGCAAATCAAAAGAATAGAGAGGGACCTAATCTTCTTCAGAAGGCCAAAAAATCTTTGTCCAGCTCCTTTGGAAATTTCATGAGCAAAAGGGTGTGTAATATTATATGTACCTCATAGTTGTGAAAAGGGTGTAGTGAGGCAGCGGTAGTGATTGTGAACCATGCCTTTTACACTGTAACTCAGTGACCAGTGCTCAATTCCATGCTAAATCTGATTCTAAGGGTTCATTTCCTAGTGATGGGTTTGTTTCAAAGAAACGTTGGTGCTATGTTCATAGGAAGGATGAAATGAATGGCTTGAAACGTCAACCCTTATCTCTCTTATGGTGATTTGTTTACCTTGTTTCAACTTGTTTGATAAAACTGAATTTTTTGGCCCCTTGTGCTCTGGTTTATCTCCCCTAAAAAGAATAACTCTTAGCTAATGACATGTGACCTTAGAGAGTCATCACTGCCATTTTTGTATTTTTGCGCTTCAAGCACTAAGCACCAAACTTGGTTTTGGCTTCCATCAATGAAATTTCTGAGCATAGCCAGGAAGATTGACTCTGCCTCTGAACAGTGAAGCGCAGTTTTTTTTTTGGTTCACAGCTCGAATACTATTATGACATCTTCGTAGAGGTTCTTCAAAAAGATTCATACATATTCCATGGATTTCCATTGGTGCTTAGTTCGAATGTATGAATGTACGTTCAAGATTGATGGAAGCCAAAAGGCTGTTTGGCCATTGGCACTTGAAGATAAGATTCTGCGGAATTATGAAAATAGCATTACAGGAAGAAATTTAATGATTGTGCCCTGATCTTGTAGCTTTCTTTTGATTGTCTTTATCTGAATGTTTTTGGTTATGTTATTTTGGTTTTCACTTTATTTCAGGCAAAGCCTAGAACAATTGAGGAAGGATCTGGACTGGTAAGTCAGCATTGTTTCATTCTGGCCATTTTAGTGTTTTAGGTCATTCGAGAGAGTTTGAACATCTCTGCATATATCATTACTCCCTTAGTTTTAGGCTTGGGTAAATCTATATATTATTGAAAACTGATTTTGTTTCTAGGAGAAATGTGAACCAGGGAAATCATCACCAGGTCTCTTAAGGAAAAGAAGTGCTACCGTTGATACTGCAATACATTCATCACACACCCTACCCACGACACCACTCAAAGAGTCGACGCATAAAGATGAAGAAATACTCACAAGCACACCACACAAAGATTTAAAACAAATCCCTCCCCTGCAGGCTGGGGAAGGCAGTCCATCTTATCTCAATAAGAGAAGCTCAGGTTCTACATCAAGTCCACCGGTGTCGCCGACAAAGACTCCTCAAGGTCATCACAGGAGACTTAGCAGACACAACTCTTATGGTTACAGACAGGTATGGGTTTAGTACACTGGTCTTATGAGAGGACACTAAATTCACTTCAGTTTAGATAGGAACACTGGCCTTCCATTGATGTCGCCTGAATTACATTTCAGGATTTGGTATCATGTGGGCTGATGTTGACTTTGGCTACCCCTGTTTTCCCAAAATGAGAGTTTTTGCAAGTCAAGCGTTCACACTTTTGACATGTGTCTAAGTTTGGTGTACAACTTAGGAAAAGTAACCTTTGCCACCTGCAACCGTGATACAACAAAGCCCTCAAAGATGCATTTGACATTCCTCAAAATTGTGCAAAGCCTAACAGAAGCGGTCTTATTCTCACCTTTGACTGTTCCTTTGCTGAAAGCATAAACCCGGTTTTTACCTCATTGATGACGAAGTCTCATTGAGGTATAATGAGGGGGCTTCAAGTGCTTCACTGGATCAATGGGCTGATACATTTCTAGTTTCTTTTGAGCGACAGAATTGGTGTACGAATGTGCTCAAAACAGAAGCGTGAAGCGTATATGTCGCAGGTTCGAATGTACCCTTTGCTCTTTATACATCTTATTCCAAAATGACCGCCATTTTCATTTTCAAATTGGCCCTTATGGCCTCGGTCAAGGTTAAATAATTATTCTTTTGAATTTTATCTTTGAAAGCGAGGCCATAAGGGCCAATTTGCATGGAAACAAAAGAATACTAAAATGGCAGCCAGTTTGGAATAAGGTGTATTTATTATTTTTTAGGGGTAGTTCTGAATTTTCCATTGAGTTACATGTATCAAAATTAAAGTCTTTAATTTGTAGTGCTCTGCATTTCATCAGTGAGGTGTCTCATTGAGACTTTGATTCATCCTGTCATATTTTAGTCAGTCATTGTGGTATGGCATGGCTTAGTTCCTAGTTGTGTGTGAGAAATAGTGAAAGTAGCTTCAAAAGAGTACAAAATCTTCGCTGACTGCAAATTGGGTCTCTCTTTGGTGGGCCTGAATACACACTGCCACTCTATCTAAATAGCCAGGCCCGGGTTTCTCGAAACGTGGTTAGTGCTAAATGTAACCAGCGTTAAATACTATGGAAACCTATAAGTTTTGATACCTCTTAACCAACGGTTAGCGCTAACCAGTTTTCGAGCAACAAGCCCAGATGGTTGTCTCCTGTCTCCTGTTCGGTTTCTTTTTACGTTGTGACATTTAAATGAATTCTTTCATTCTCTGCACAGCTCCACAAGCTGCAAGTTGGGAACATATTTCTGTATGATTATAGATTCTTTGAGTCATTTTGTTAATTTTCTTTTCTTCAAATGTCTGCTATTGTTGTTGGTGTGTATCCCCTGGTGGGGCTTTTCAGTGACAATGCAAGACAATTATGCCTAAAAACTCTTTCTCATAATGTCTTATTGTAGGCAATTTTTCATAGTGTGGTCACACCATCCAAGAAGGACACTGTAATGGCAGGTCAGATGGATGTTTCAATATTCTACTTTATTGTATGGCTTGTGTTTGTAGCCGATATAACGCGTGCTCTGATTGGCTAATTGTGACTGAATTGTAGGGCATTCTCCCGTAATGCCCACGGGCCGATTACGGGCTTGCAAAAACAAAGCAAAAGGTAATTAAAAAGCCATACAATAAACTACTTACTAACCGAGCTAGCTTGAGCTGTACTGGGGAATATTGGCCCTCGGTCGTTTTTGTACGGATCGAGTGCAGTTAGGTCCATACTGCCACGACCTCAGACCAATATTCCCCAGTACGGCCCTCGTGCTTGGTTAGTAAGAAGTTAGTAATAAACTTTTTCATCCAGAACTCGTCCATTCAATTTGAAGCAGTTGTTTTTCTAGCTTCCCAAAAGAACACTTCCAACTGTTTTTGGCGGAAGATAGGGTAACTCTTGAGAACAAATTGTTATTACCAGACTTTTCCATGTTGTTTACAGCTATCATCGCCAGTAGCTGAAGGCATAACTGGCCAGTGTAAAGCACCCCAAAGGCAAAGCCAGGGGCTTTTCATTGTTCTCAACCATTTCAATCAGTTGCAGAACTGGTTGATCAACCCACAACAGATATATCTCAGTAGAACACAAAAGATGCACCAACCCAACCAAACCCATTGACCGTAATCAAACCTGACCCTAGAATGGTAAGAAATGTTTGGACCGACCGAAGCACTTATCTAATTCTGTTATTACTGTGGTGTCATCGTGAACAAATTAGTTTGGCTATAGATCTTTTATGGTCTCCTGCAATACCAAAGTGCCGCAAAACTGATTGGTTGTGAGAAATCAAAAATATTTTGATACCTTAAATCGAAACCATTTCTCTTAATGTGTGCATGAACAGTGAACAGTCTGTTTAGTCATGTAAGTGCCAAAAAGGTTTCCTTGTTTGTTTTCAAAGACCAAGATTTGGGCGTAGTACCTCAGAGTGCCTCTTGGGCTGAAATGGTGGGGCGCAGGCGGTCAGCAGCAGAATTGAGAGCATTGTGGAGAAAAGCCATCATGGAGCAGATTTTGCTTATCAGGATGGAGAAAGAAAACACCAGCTTGGAAGGTACTTCATCTATTGTTTCCAAATGAGAACGCATGTTTTTTGAGTCAAATGAGTCAATGAGTCAACGAGTCATGAGTCAAATGAGACTCACAGTCAATATAGCAATAATTTGTTGATTAAGCCTAAGCCCTCGTTTCAGTGATTAGGCCTAAGCACTCTCTGAAATTTTAGCTTTCATTTTATGGTTTAATTAACTGTACTAACTCGTTGACTCATTAACTCATTGACTCATGACGCATTGACTCATTGACTCATTGACTCATTGACTCATTGACTCATAAATACTTGACACTCGTTCCAAATGCAAGCCACAAATCAAAAATGCAAGCCACAAATCAACAATCTTCACCTTTGAATTTGGTTTCTTTGTATGGTTAACATTACCCAAAGTATTTGTAACAAAACCAGAAGTTTGTTGTTATAAGTGCCCAGCTTATAAAGGAATGGGTTCAATCCTTAGTTGATGTTACAAACTGTCAATTTCACTTGTGTAGAAAATATATAGCTTTATTTATAGCTTTATTTGATTTACCACGAAATACAAATAACGATAGAACAAAACAGTTACACAAAAGCAAATGAAAGTGGCGAGGAAGCCCAAAAAGAAACCATGAGGCTTATAGACATTGGGCTCCCTCAGAGTAAAAATAAAGTTAACATTAACGGTAAGGCCTGGATCGAAAGTAAAATACAATGAAGGTAAGTATAAATTAACTAATTACATAGACTGAGTTGACAGAATATAAAGTATGATACAAGTAACAACAAGAATGAAAATAATATCAGACATGAGAAGAAATATAACTATTTACTACAAGATTTATAACTAATAATTCATGTATAATTTTTTTTTTTCAATTTCGTTTTGAATAAGTGGAATTAGATTCTTTAATATCATTTTCTATAGAGTTATAATAAGTAGGTCCTTGGAAACTGACAGAAAATTTACGAAAGTTTGTTCTACAAGAAGGAAGGTGAAAATCGTTCGCATGTCTAGTGGCATAGCTATGGACTTGTTTGTTTAAAGAAAAATAATTGTTGAACTTTGAAGGCAAAAGAGAATGGTTAAGAGCAAACATAAGTTTACCCAATTCTAGCTGTCTAATATCGGAAAGTTTTAGTAGTTCTAATTCTTTGAAAATAGGGTCTGAATGAGAATCGAAAGTTGATTTAGAAATAATTCTGATAACTCGCTTTTGCAAAGAGACAAGACGGCGAAGATTGGTTTTGTACGTAGATCCCCAGACAATAATACAATAATGAAGATAAGGATAAACTAAACAATAATAAAGAGTTTTTAGACAGGGTTTAGGTAGAAAAAATCTTGCTCTATTAATGACACCTATTGATTTCGAGATTTTACGAGCTACTTGAGAAATGTGCGGTTTCCAAGACAGATGTTTATCAAGGACTACACCGAGGAAGACCGTTTCCTTAACCTGTTCGATTCTCTGGTCATTTATGCATATTTGCATTGGAAAATGATACCTTTCCTGTCTAGGCTTAAATAACGTAAAGTTTGTTTTCTTCAGGTTTAAGGAGAGTTTGTTTGCCTTAAACCAAGTGGATAATTTATTAAGTTCGGAATTAAGTGATGCTGCCAGGTATAGAGGATCTTTATGGGACATAAATAAATTAGTATCATCAGCGAATAAAATCAGCTCGACGAGCGTCGATACGTTATTTAAATCATTAATATAGAGCAAGAAAAACAAGGAGCCTAAAATGGATCCCACAGCAGGTAGTTTGAGGAGAGGAACATTGACCGTTAAATTGAACGAATTTCAACCTGTTAGAGAGGTAGCTTCTAACCCAGTCCAGAGCCACGCCACGTATACCATAGTGTTCGAGTTTGTCAAGCAGAATATTATGATAGACGGTATCAAAGGCCTTAGAAAGATCAAGGAAAACGCCAACGGCATGTTCATTGCGATCAAGAGCAAGAGAGATTTTTTCATGTAGGTCAATCAGTGCTAACGAAGTTGAATGATTTTTCCTGAAGCCAAATTGATTATCACATAGAATTTCTAGTTTACTTAAATAATTATAAAGACGGTTATAAACAACCTTTTCAAGAACAACAAAACAGATGATAACAAAACAGATGAGGTTAAACGAAACAAATTCAAAACCACAAAATAATACTTACCCAAAGTGACATTCACAGTGATCAGTATTAATGTGTTCAATACTTGAAGTTAGATTCCAAACTCTTTCACATTGAATTTAACAACTGTTGCGGAACTTAACTTGAGCCGCTCTTAAGTTTAAGAGGGATTTTTCAACCAGGTCTCCTCTTGGTGCTCAGAGTGAAGAGATTTGTGTTTGCAACAAAAAAGACCTGAGTTCTGGTTTACTTTGTTGTTTTGTTCCAGTGAATGTAAATGAAATTGAAACCAACTTGTCAAAGCTTTCTTACAAGGAGGTGTCGCCATGCTCTGAATCGGCGGCCACAACTTGGAAGGAAATTCTTGAAAAAGGAGATGAGCCTGTAGACAAAAAGATCTTGCTGGAAGCTGTCAAAGCTGGTAGGTTTTGCTGTTTTTAAAAGTGAAGTTGTTGTGTTCTTGAAAGGAAATTTCTGCGGCTATCACTGAAAGAGGTGCTCCTACTTTTGAAGTAGCTCTTTTCAATAAAACCATACCGTACCCATGGCATGCAAAGCGACTTCAGGCTTTGTGTGGGCAACCATTTCATGTACTTTGTCACTCATTGAATCAGTGGGATGATGGATCTTTCAATGAAACTCTGGAAACAATGTTACATTAGTAACATACACTGTATACTGTTTTCCCATCACTTAGTAAATATATCTACAATTGTGGACAAAACTCTTAAGAAATTTACCCTTCCTGTGTACACACAGAACAATTGACCATATTTTAACCCCCCTCCCCCGACTCAATTTTGTTTTGTTGAGGTCACGAACAGTTTCCTGGAAATCAACACTTTCCAGATCAACATTGGATAGGGGGAGGGGGGGAGGGGAGGGAGGGAGAAGTAACTGTTGTGGAATTCGCAAGGAAGAATAGGGAACAAGTGCTTTTTGTCGGTTTGTATACGGTTTTCTCAACGAGTTTTGTCCACGATTGTAGTAATCCTAAAATTATTACAGATAGTCCTAACATTGTGAAAAAAATTCGGTTCTCCAACATTTTTTTTTGAAGGCGTGCCAAAGGCTAAAAGGGGAGAAATTTGGAAATTTTTGGTCAAACAGCACGAATTTCACTCGCCACCCCAAGAAGACGAGCTGTGGAGGCAAAAATCTTATGAAGAGCTCAAAGAAGTGTCTTCCAGCCACCAACACTCCATATTTATTGATCTGGGTGAGAATAATTATTTGATGATTGTGAAGTTGACATTTGCAAGACTGGCGCTAGCATAGTGTTAGGAGTCATCTTTAGCCACACAGGGATACCATCCTCTGACTTTGAAAAGTTCAACAGGAATACCACTCGAAAAGAAACGCTTTCCTAACTTGAATTGGAGTTACTTCTCTTGAAGAGCTCCAGTTAGTTTCAGGAAGGTTTTCAGGTCAAATATGGGGATTCGCTTTCTTGCCTCATATTCTCTTGACAATATACATAATTGCGTCAGGACACTAGGGCATCCACAACTCGTCACACGTATTCAAGTTGGCGGCTCCCAGCGAATTTAAAAATGAAAGAAGGTGACGATTGAAAGCCGGACTGCGGATGCGGACTGCAGTGAGAGTGACACATCTGATACCGAAAGAGAACTCTTTATTTAATCACGAAAGTCCTATCATACAAATGGTCTTCCTAAGAGTTGTGAGTCATAATTATTACCAGTGCAGTGCCCTACCAAAAAGAGCTTATCAAGCCAACCAGGACCTGTTAATTTTGTGGATTTGCCATAAATTCGAAGAGGATGTGTTTCATGTGTTATCTTCATACACTTTGTTTTTTCGTTGGATGTGACCCATATGAGGTTTTTACTGAATTTAATTTAGTCAAAAAGACACCACCCTTGTTGCTTCATCCCCACGTTTTCTTTTCATTTCAAGGTCGCACTTTTCCCAGTCATCCTTATTTTGCTGCACAGCTGGGCCGGGGCCAGCTGTGTTTGTTCAATGTCCTCAAAGCGTACTCCGTGTTGGACGAAGAAGTTGGATACTGTCAGGGCCTGAGCTTCGTCGCTGGGATCCTGTTGATGCATATGAAAGAAGCTGAAGCGTTTGACACGCTGAGGTTTATCTTGTACACTCTGCAGGTTCGGATGCAGTACAAACCTGATATGCAGAAATTACAGGTGAATAAACATCATCCCGGAAGTTATTTTGTGCAGTTTTACCAGTTCTTCGCTCGTATACGCCATGCAATTGAACGTTCACCCAGAAACTATTTTTAAACAACACACTGACTAAAAGCTTCGTGACAAAAATTGTCGATGCTGGCGAGCATACACAATTGAAGTTACAGACAAAGAGACAAACTTTGAAGGACTGTTGGGCTGCGCAGTTTTCAAAAACCCCAATTGCATTCCATTTTAGTCTTGCTCAGTTTTGCCGATCACTGCCTCTTTGGGTGGTCCAAGATTGTTGCTACCTTACTTTCTTGTGTTCGTTCACTCACAAGTCTCATTCTTCCACCCTCCTTTCCCTTGCGCTTAAATTACGTAATCAAATGTAGTTCAAGCATTTGTGATTACAGTGTTCATGCAGACGCATCAGGTTTTGTTCCCATAAAATCTGAGCAGATTTGTTCATCCACATGAGCAAACTAAATTTGTCACCAAAAACTTGCCGCACAAAAATCGCTTGTGTAGACAGAGCCACCCTCAGATCGTTGTTGCGAAAATGAAATACAGGAGAGTGTAATAACGGCACTCATTTGTGTTTCAAGTTGTTTTCTGTATTGTCTTTCAGACGCAGTTTTACATGCTGTCACGGCTCTTACATGATTACTACAAACCCGTTTACGAGTTTCTTTTGGAGTATGAAATCACGCCAACACTTTATGCAGCGCCATGGTTCCTCACGCTCTTTGCGTCACACTTTCCAGTAGGCTTTGTTGCACGAGTCTTGGGTGAGTCTTAAAGAGCCTCGTAGCTGGGATACTCTTCGCTGAGAGGTAGAGATTTGACCTGAAAATTCAGTAGAGAAATCCCAATTTTAGTCACTTTCCGTACTGAGTTACCGTAGTCGCCGTCTTATACCGCGCACCGGTGGCTCAGTTGGTTGAGCACCGGGCTGCCATGCGGGAGGTCGTGAGTTCGACTAAAACTCAGCGTCTTAAAATAAGTCCGTGGGACGTTAAATATCCCACACACTAGTCGAAAAGAGGAGGTACGAAGTTCCCGGGGTTATGGTCTGGCTTTTCCTTCAGCAATATGGTCGGCTTGACGTAATCTTATGAATGGACTACTGATCGATGAGACCACGTAACAGCAAAACAGACAGTAGTCAAATTGAAGGAGTCCAAGTCCTGAAACTGGTAAACCCAGTGTAGTCGGAAATTATCATTGGCCGTGTTCATTCATTTTAGACGCGCAAGGTTTAAGGTCAATGTCAGTGATAATCCGTGGTTGTAATTGTTGGTCATCTAATCATTTTTGCTTGGATTCCGGACATTTTTTCGCGGACGCGTAATCCCAGGATTTAATGAAAGCAGAGAAACTGGCGGCTCAGTTTTTGCCATAAAGGCCTGGCCAAACGCCCGCAACATTTCAACGCAACATCTTGCAACATTGTTGGGCACAACTCAACATGTTGAGTACGTTTGGCCACCCTGTTGCGATATGTTGCGTGCGTTTGGCCATTCGATTCAACACATGTCTCAACATCATGCAACAATGTTGCAAGATGTTGCGTTGAAATGTTGCGAGCGTTTGGCCAGGCCTTAAGAGTGATCAGTGACCGAGCGGTAATTCTTGAATAAATGTTATTACTCGTGTGATTTGTGGTAGACTCGATTCGAACGGAAGGCAAACATTTTCTACAATGTTGAGAGGGCCCCTCTTCCTTTAAGGCCGGGACACACCAGGCGACAAGTCGCAGCGACATGTCTCTGCGACAAGTTGCTCCATGTGTACTACTTGCAAAACAAGGCACTGCGACACGACACATGTTCGGAGCACTCGCAGTGATCTCGTATGAGGGGGAATGTGAAGTAGCTTTCTAATTCAATATGGCTGACCATATGACGCTCTCTCATTGGTTCATTTATATTTTCCCGCAGCGACTTGTTACCGGAAGTGTACACACGATGCGACAACGCCGCTTTCGCTAATTTTGTCGCTGCGATAAGTCGCATGAATTCAAACTGGTTTGAATTCGTGCGACTGATCGCGGCGACAAAATTCTGCCGCAGCGAAAATGATTTTCATGAAATTTTAACCGTGTCACACAAGGCGATTTGTTGCGGCAACTTGTCCCCGCGACGTGTCGCAGCGACTTATCGCCTAGTGTGTCCCGGCCTTTAATGTGGACCAGGATATCCATATGTGGGTTGATACGAGGGACCTTACGATAGGACGACGACGACGACGACGACGGCTACGAATACTCCACAAAACAATGGGCTTAATTAACAAAAATGAAGGGTCTGCACGCCCTGCACGTGCGTTTTGCATTTTGGTACCGTTCTTCGCCGTCCTCTTCCTGATAACGAGGTGAATTGACTAAATTTGAGGTTGTGTACAGGACGTGAGAACACTTACCGCAAGAACGGTGTCTTGTAGTTGAAACTCGAACCGCAGACTGCAAACGTGACGGCAAGGAGAAGATCACGTGATTTCCCGAAGTTCGCGGGTCGCGGTATTACCCAAAAAATTCGTTGCTAAAGGTCTCTTTTGTTAGTGCTCTTCTGTAGTCTTAGAGGTACTCCGGTTTTACAAACTCAACCCGCATATCACGCCGAATCTGAGAATCGAACCCGCGGGACACATTGGTGGAAGGCGGGTTCTCTTTCCTCTGTCGTGTCATAAGCTAAGAAATTCGCTGTTGAACTTCCACTCATTCACAAGGGAACTACCGGTAAATCTTTGATTTGGGGCCGTTTTTTGTCTCCCTTGATGAGTGATTTCAACTAAGGCAAAAGCATTGATTTCGCTGAATGAAGCAAGTTTACACGTGTTCTTGCATGTGTTGCATTGTAAACTTATCTTGCGTGCCCAGTTACTTTTTGAGTGATTCTTATCCGGATCACATTGTACCCTTATCAAATAGAACGGGTGTTGTCCAAAGCAGCAGCGTACTATTGCCTATTTTGTTATTTCAGATATGATGTTCCTTCAAGGGGTGGAGGTGCTATTCAAGGTTAGTCTAGAAGAGATATGGCTTCTTTATGATTGATCACGATATTTGCAGGCAAACTGGACACTTGGGTCAGGGCACAGCTATTACACATGTCTCTCGTGATTGTTTTGAAAACAATACACTTTTATCACTCGGGGGCCATTTTGGAGTCCGCGGGGAATAAAGGCTTTGTCTTTGCATTGTGTTTGCACGTCTGCTAGTAGCCTCACACTGAATGAGATGTGAGATGAACAAAATCTTTTCTTTGGACATTGAGTGATACAGGTCTATTGGCATGAAAAGTATACAACGGAAAAAATGCATTCTCGTCTTTAAGTCTCGTCATTGCTTCGATAATATGAAATTTTTTAAAAATAGTATTTTTTTTGCAGAAATATAAACATTATGACTTAGGGTGCGATTCTAAGGAAGAATCCAAGATTGGATTTATGATCTCTGATCACCCGGATACTTCGTTCCCAAAGAAACGAAGGATCTGAAAACGGATTTCTCTGGCGTGACAGCCCACTTTCAGCCGGGCATGATTAATGTAATTTGTATCAAATTAAAGTTGTGGGCAAAAGTTACGACTTTCTCTAAATTTCGGGTACATTGAAGGAA
>NC_090872.1:10658189-10675689 GCF_036669935.1 Montipora foliosa
ACAATGCAAATCAACCAGACGGAGCTTCTCAGTTACATAAGATCTCTGAAAGCCGAGAACGATTCCCTGAAGAGAAACTTTGAAAAACTCAAAGATAAGGTGCTCGCCAACGGTGACGTGGCGGAAGAGGTAGCCGAAGTGGACGAAGAAGAAACGATCACTAATTCACTCGCCGACTGCAAACCGACCTGTGCCGAAATGAACGCAAGTTTTACCGAAGAAAACACGGACAGTTTTGAGCATATCGGCAGTGGCGATGATCTTTCCGATGTAGAAGCCGATTCAGACGAATTTCGTAAAGGGAAGCCTGGGACAAATGGTGCCACTCCGCCTCTTAGTGACAAGTGCGAAGATCTGGTGGTTAGTAGATGAGCCCGGGTTGATTAAAGTAGTTGTCAGTGGCTCTGGGTAGTAAAAAATAGGGTGTTCTTGTATTTTGGGGAGCTTGATCACATTGTCGGTAGGGTTTACAATTAAATATTCGTTCATCCTACACAGAGGGATACTTGATTTAGCAAAAAGTGGTGTAAGTTTGCGCAGTCGGAAATGCATCGCGTGCCGCGATTCCTTTCATTCTTGCATATCACATGCCAATATTCCTTTTACACGAGCATGTCACATGCTTTGTGAGGTCTGAATATTCTGTACTCAGTCGTAACCCACATACTTGATTGAAAATGTTCTCCCTTTGTAAAAGAGCGTGTTGCCTCTTTCGAGATTATATTTAGGGTCGTATTTAATAGAGGTAAAAGGGCTTGGAAAAGTTTTTGTGCACATTTGAAAAGGTGATAATATGTGCGAACTTGATTTCTTGTTAATTTTTTCATAGTCGAAAGTATTTTGTATATTTCAGTTGTGATAGTTTTGCTCTCTTTGAAGAGCCAGTTTTGCATGAAGGTTTCAAAAATCTGGTGCTTAATTTAAAGTGTAAACACTTTGTAGATATTTGGTTGTTTCCTACATCTAGAATACAAGAATGAGCCATCAGTAATGTTAGAGGGTTTGCAACAGGAAAACCTGAGCTTGGAAATCGACCACGTGGTTTTTCAAGTGTGAACCATTTGGGTATCGTCATCTTTCACTTGAAATATTTGTGATTGACTTCTTTGCATCAGTGGTGTTTTGACGGAATGTCGATCTTCATTACACCATGCTTTTCAGCAATCAAGCGGAACACGCCTTTTGGGTTTTCAAGCTCTAACTAATAACAGCGATGTATTGCCCCTTTTTTAGAAAGTAGAAGGGAAAAATTTATGAAGCTCTCGGTTTTCGAGGAGCTAGGAGAAAAACATCGCACAAAATGTGCTGCTAAGTTCCATTCAGGGGAATGGCTGTATGTACGGTTTGCGTCGTTTGGCGGTAAGTCAGAGCCGGCTTGTGTATTTTCACAACTTCAAAATCAAGACTAATTCATCATGTCCCATTTGCAGCTTTGAAAATTGTACTTTCGAGTAGTCTCGATTAGTTAAATGATAGGGGCGGACCATTAATTTTGGGGGGAGGGTGGGAGGGGTTTCGCAAGTTTTTAAGAGTAAATTGTTTACAGCATTGCAACCTGTGCTCCTTTCTCTCGTCCGGTGCAAAATGTGTGTCATCTTTCTCCTTCAAAAATTAATTGATCCGTTTGTTACGATTTAGTCAGACCAAGGTTTTTCAGTTACAGCCAGAACTGCTTTTAGACCTTATAATAACCTTTTATCTGCCATTCATCAAACTTCATATTCACGGTTTTCGACGCCACCTCTTAATCAGACGTCTCATGCAAAGTTGCAATCAAAGGAAGCTGAGAAGCAGAGACGTGTGGAAGATAGTTTTCAAAATGGCGGAGCAGTTCATGTGGGTCCAAACCCGTATATTGTATTTTTCCTCTATTTTTACGTTGCCATGGTGACCCACGCTTAATCCCGCGTTGCTATTGGCTACGGAGAAAGAAGATACATATTTGCACAATGCATACCTCACACATTGATCACACTAAACTTCGCTTTGTGTACGGACGTTACATTCTTCTGGCTGGTCATTTTCTTTATTCACACCGGCGACCCGTTCGCTTGACTGTAAGGAGAATTAGAAGGTTGTGATTAATTGGTCATTCGTATGATGACGTTATTTTCAATCAAGATTAGAGTGCTTTGTAATTTAAAGCCATTTTGTCCGATCCGACGGGAATTTGGAATGCGTTTTAGGGTCGACCTTGAAACATTTCATTGTTTAGAGCCTCGTTTTAGTACGTTCTGTAACCCACCCCTCTCCTAAGAGATCTGTGTTCGGTCGCCTTCGAGAAACACTCCGTGTCGTTTGTCAGTGTCTCCTTCCATACCTCAGACTACAACAATTAAGACAGGAATAATTTATATAGTACTGTCATCTGTTCCTATTCATATTTTACGTATACCGAGGAGAGAACGAAAATCAGAATAACAGTGCACTTTGAAAAAGCAATCTCATCTTGGTAGTGAAATAATGTCATCACACGAAACAGCTGCCAATTGACCTTTTTACCGGTACGGCGGCCATTTTGATTTGTATTGTTTCGAATAGCTATTATGGGATGCCCAGGGGGCAAATACATATCAATTGGCCCCCTGAGCATCCCATAATGTCTTTCGAAACAATAGAAATCAAAATGGCCGCCGTATCTGCACAAAGGTCTATTTAATTTGCCAGTATCAAAAATACCATAATACTCTTTGTTTGTCCCTCCAAAATTTTGCATCTCTTAGGACCATTGTAAGTCGAGAAAATTAAAACAACGCTTATGCAAAATTTTGGAGGGACAAACAAAGAGTATTATGGTATTTTTGATAATGGCGAATAGTCGTTGTGAGATTGTCACGTAACGTCTTCAAAAGATATTGCGTGACTTTCCATTAAAAGCTTTGGGGGGAGGGGTGGGGAGGAACCTAATGCTCATTTTTTTGTGGTATTAAAGTAAATTGTTGTACAAGGGTGAAGCTCTGTGTACTTAATAGTTAGGAAGATTTTTTTTTGTGATCTTCATTTGAGGAAATAGTTCGCCTGTTACACAGGCGGTAATTTTGTTAATTAAACTAGGTCGATTAATGTTAAATAGCGAATTAAACTATAATTAATGTGAATTAAAGGAATTGTTTATTAATGCAACCTTTTGTAAAAAAAAAGAAGAAAGATATCGCACATATTCTTTTTGAAGATGGAATATATTTTTGATTTGCAGCTGGTCGAATAATTTAACCACTTTTCAAGTCGACGTTATGTCTGCAAATAGTTGATTTGATGAAGCTGCCAGTTTGTGCCTTATTTCTGTTACTTTAACTGTTGCAGTGTAAGTATTTCCACTAAAATTATAATGCTATCAAGTCTGGATCGTATCATCATGCTGATTTAGAAAGGGATGTGCAAAATGATTGGAAATAAAGAATATTGATTTCAACGCCTGATTCTTCACTTTCTTTTTAACTATCCAGCTTTAGTTAGGTGAAAGAAAAGGATAGCACCTATCATTTTCCAAACAATTCAGCGGTCTTTGTCAGGGTGTTAGAACTGAGTCGCAGAAGTTTCATAGCGCGCAAATTTCTGTAGAGATTGTGCTCAGATGGAACCGGAAAACCGAACGTTATTCTCATATTCCGCTGGTGATTCAGGTAACCCTTGAATTAATAGGGACATTTAGTGTCTCGTTTTGGGCTAAAAGTCAGGTTTGAATTTGGCCAGAAACTTTCTTGCTTTCAGGTCATTTCCTGCCGCTAAATTTGTAAGTGAAGGTCTAGCACCCGGCAAATGTCGTGACTTGGGGCTGTATTTTGTCTTTCGTACCATTTGCACTGGAGCCTTTCAATCCAATCCATCCAGATAGACCACAATACTAGCCACTCCATGTCCACACCAATGCGTTTTCAAACGAAAACGCATACATTTCGATGCGTTTAGGCGGGAAATGCCGCAAATATCGCAGCCGTACTTCTTCCGAGCATGCACATATTCTTCAACCTACGACACAGCATGTCATTAAGCGTTTTCGAGCGTTCTAGTGTGGACGCTGCGAAAAAAGTGGTGTGGAAGCGGATCGAGCAATGCGTTTTCGATCGTTACATTTGAAAACGCTTAAGTGTGGAACGGAGCCTTACTCTTCGCAAACAGTGTGTGGGTTCTTTAACGTTCCATACACCCGGCCAGCATAGCCCAGGAGCCTCTCTTAACTCGACGAGAAAGGAAGGACTCTGCAGAAATCGTGAAGTGTTTGTAGTGTGTCGAGTTAAACGGGGTCCTGTGCCTTCGTACAAGGTAGAGAAGAAACCATTACCATCGCAAATACTGTGACTACCACGACCACCACAACTACTGTGACCACCACGACCACCACAACTACTGTGACCACCACGACCACCACAACTACTGTGACCACCACAACCACTGTGACCACCACAACTACTGTGACCACCACGACCACTGTGACCACCACGACCACCACAACTACTGTGACAACCATGACCACCACAACCACTGTGACCACCACGACCACCACAACTGCTGTGACCACCATGACCACCACAACCACTGTGACCACCACAACCACTGTGACCACCACAACCACTGTGACCACCACAACTACTGTGACCACCACAACCACTGTGACCACCACAACTACTGTGACCACCACGACCACTGTGACCACCACGACCACCACAACTACTGTGACAACCATGACCACCACAACCACTGTGACCACCACGACCACCACAACTGCTGTGACCACCATGACCACCACAACCACTGTGACCACCACAACTACTGTGACCACCACGACCACTGTGACCACCACGACCACCAAAACTACTGTGACAACCATGACCACCACAACCACTGTGACCACCACGACCACCACAACTGCTGTGACCACCACAACCACTGTGACCACCACAACTACTGTGACCACCACGACCACCACAACTACTGTGACCACCACGACCACCACAACTGCTGTGACCACCATGACCACCGCAACCACTGTGACCACCACAACTACTGTGACCACCACAACTACTGTGACAACCATGACCACCACAACCACTGTGACCACCACGACTATTGTGACCACCACAACTACTGTGACCACCACGACCACCTCAACTACTGTGACAACCATGACCACCACAACCACTGTGACCACCACTGACCACTGTGACCACCACGACCATCACAACTACTGTGACCACCACGACCACCACAACTACTGTGACAACCATGACCACCACAACTACTGTGATCACTACGACCACTGTGACCACCACAACTACTGTGACCACCACGACCACCACAACTACTGTGACCACCATGACCACCACAACCACTGTGACCACCACGACCACCACAACTACTGTGACCACCACAACTACTGTGGCCACCACGACCACTGTGACCACCATGACCACCACAACCACTGTGACCACCATGACCACCACAACCACTGTGACCACCACGACCACCACAACTACTGTGACCACCACTACCACCACAACTACTGTGACCACTACGACCACTGTGACCACCATGACCACCACAACTACTGTGACCACCATGACCACCACAACTACTGTGACCACCACGACCACCACAACTACTGTGACCACCACGACCACCACAACTACTGTGACCACCACGACCACCACAATTACTGTGACCACCACGACCACCACAACCACTGTGACCACCATGACCACCACAAACACTGTGACCACCACTACCACCACAACTACTGTGACCACTACGACCACTGTGACCACCATGACCACCACAACTACTGTGACCACCATGACCACCACAACTACTGTGACCACCACGACCACCACAACTACTGTGACCACCACGACCACCACAACTACTGTGACTACCACAACTACTGTGACCACCACGACCACTGTGACAACCATGACCACCACAACTACTGGGCCGAGTCTCGGTCGCACTCCTAGACGCCATATTGATTTTCGTACTGAAGGCTCGATTTTGACCTTCGCCTTGAAAAAAATGATGCGCGCTCTGCCTAAACCGGTTTGGCCGAAGTGATTTGCCCATATTGCTAATGACAAGTGTTGTCGAAAGGAGCCTAAAGGTTTTATAGTCGTTGCCCGAGAAAATTGTTAAGTGGAACCATGTGCAGATGTAAGAACTTCCTATCCTTCCTATTCGTGGTGGGTAAAATGAGTACCGGTATTACTGGGGACAAGTTGTGCATGCAACGGGTTAGGACTGGCGCCCACCCCTGCAGTGAGTCACGGTAGATGCCGTGAGTTACTATAGAAGCTAAGAAAAAGGAGCCTTTTGGGTTGCCTTTGACTGCGGTCGGCCTCTCGTCTTGAATATTGGTCCGGTAAGGGGCTGACGAAAATATACTGGTGGAAGCGAGTGCTCTCACCACTGAGCCAGCCATAAGTTGATACTCGGTATAAATGGCCATTATCCCTGAGGGATAGTTCCACCTTTTCAATGCAACCCTTTCAGCTTTTTTTTCTTACCAATTTTGCACCGTACAGGCTTTGGTTTTCTGTTAATACACATAGGTAAATATAGAGAACATATGAGGCGAAGTTTAGGTCTGAAAATTTGATAGAAAATGGAAATAAAAATCGATGAAACTTACCATGTGGTGAGCTGTTGTTGTCTTTAATACGTACACGAAGTTTCGGGAAAAATGGTCCCCGTTCACCTTCCTTCATAGTATAGTGACAAGGTAGGAGACGGAAGCCAACTTAGGGACTCCGACCGACCCAAAACAAACACGATTTTTTTTGCGAAAATCGAATCCAGTCGCTAAATAAACACGCCAGGCTCGTGGAACATGAATTTCTCTAAACCATGAATCCACTGAAGTAGCAACGCGAAGCCACCAGACTCCGTAGAACTTGTAAGTTAACCTGCTAAAATGGCGGCCAGAAACCGTTGTCCTCGCAAAGTGTCCAATTCAAAATGGCACTGAACTCGGGACGCCTGGTGACGAGTATAATAAGTTCTGGAGGGAGGGGAGTCCCAGATTGCTCAGTGAGTTTTGTTTGTTTTTAGCAATTTGGGACTCCCAAATTTTTGTTGGATTGTTTGACGGAATGTTTGAACAAGAGAAAAAAACGCAGTACCTCCAGACATCCGGCGCTGGAGCGTCGTACCAAACGAGTCATCCCGGGATTTCGGCCCGTGCGATCGCTTTTGGACGCAGTTGGCCCTTCACTGCTTTCTGCTACCGACCTTGCCTCCCGGTACGGCATTGAGGGAGAGATATGTCGGCCCCTAAACCATATGTGACAAATCCCACGCCTACTCACAGCTCCAAACCACCCTTGTCAATTTGGAGTAAGAATTCGATGGCTTAAATATACAAGGGAAAAGTCATTTTATCTGCCATATGGTAAGCACTGAAGTCGCAGATTACAAAGTGTACGCATGCGCCCTGCTAAAGATACATACATACATGCATGCATGTATGCATAAACTATATTTCATCTCGAATTTCAGCATAACTACAAGAGCTAATATCTTGGAGACATTACATTTACAGCTAAAATACATAGCATATACAGATACATACTAACTACATGATATTTAAAGATACATTTATTAAAAAGAAAAGCCGCTGCCAGGGTTCGCACAGATTTTTGGTTGCAAAATTGAAGACTTTTTCCAAAATGCTAATTTCTTTTTCTAGACCCAAGTTTATTATATAGTTTTTGCCATGATGCACTGTGAACATACAGTAACCACGATGCAGTGCTGGCGTAAGTAAGAAAGATTTGAGACTTGTCGGTCTGTGATTGAATGTTTTCGCCAAAGACGAAATTTTAAATAAGACTGGACTACCTGAAAAATTTCACTTAACAATAAAGCACTTGTTTCAGTATTCAAAACAAAAACTGCTCCAGACTTTTTACCATTTTTCCAAACTTTATTTTTATTTTCCATACTTTTTCCAGGTCTGAAAAACTGGGTTGCAAATTTCCAGACTTTTTCAAGAATTCAAGACTCTGTACGATTCTCTTTTGAAACCAGTAAACTCAGTGGTACCAGGTTGCGCATTCCGCAACTTAGCTGATACGTAAGAAAAAAGAATTAAGACCATAAAAACTGGTTGTTCGCAAAGATAATGCCTAAGAAGAGGACGGGAGAGAAAACGTATTTTACATATAAGCAAGAAAACCCCCCTTTTTTTAAAGTATACTTTTATGAAGTAATATGAGGAAATTTTGAATGCCCTTTTTGCATAGAGATGTAGAGTTTTACTTTAGTCGCAAGAGAACAAGTAATCTGCAAATATAAATCTCGTTATTCTCTTATTTACATTATACCGTTCCTTTGACAAGAGGATTACAGCGAAAAAAGCACAACTTTGTCAAGAATTTTCTGTGACAAAAATTTGTTCAAAAATCAAAAGTCTACGTTCACTGCACACACCAGGGTTACTGCTTAGTATCTGGGTAGAAATCGTCTTCTCACTTTTTCCTCCGGCCGCGCTTCAGCCATTTGATGAGGGCCAGTCTCGTGCTTGTCAAGTTGCCTCATTCACTCCCAAAATGAATTCAGGGTAATTCTGCCATTCCATGACAAGGGAACAACCCCGATTCTCAGTCGGGCCACCCAGTCCTACCAGCAAAATACAGAAACCATTGAAGATTTTAGCTTTCAAATCTCGCCTAATTTGTATCGGTAGGGCCTGGAATTCCTCCACAGAAAGGCCAGAGAGACAACTCCACTCGTGAACCGCCGGATCCCGATGACCAATCACAAGAAACTACTTTGTCGTAATAGCGTCACCGAACCAGTTTGCGGAAAAGTAGTCTAAAAATAGGTCGGTCGGTGAAAATGCCGTGACATAGGCTCAGTGGGTATTTACATGAGACCGGAACGAACTCAGAGCGTTGTGAACTTGTACCGGTATGAAATTTTTGCAGCCGTTTCATGAAACCGGGACGAAATTATATGTTTTGTCTGATAAATATACGGGCGACCGAAAAGCATACAATTTTGAAATGTCTGGACCCGGTCTGAGATTTTTTGTCATTTACATGAGAAGTGTACGAATTCAGACCGCTACGAGAATTTCTCGTCTCGGTGTAGCAACCGAGAAAAAGTCAGCCGAGTTCATTGTCAGGCCTAGCCTGTGCCAAGCTCCCAGATAGTCGCAAGTCCCCACTCGCGTTTCACACGCAGTTGTTTTCGTTTTTTCGACTATCTGTATGGGAGCCTGGAACAGGCTATGTCAGACCGGTCTCATGTAAACGCATAAAAAGAAATGTATGGAGGCTGATACGAACTCATGCCGGTTTGAGTTCGTCCCGGTGTCATGTAAATGCCATCTTAGTATGGGAGTTGCTTGCTCCTAGTCATGGGCTGTTGATAAAGACAAGTAGGTAACTGTCAGGGTCGTTTGGGGTGGGGTGAATCATTTAGCGCAAATGTACTATTTGGACATTTGAAATGACACTGAGTTTAAGATCACAATAAGGAGCTTAAACACGCGACGTTTTTGAGACGGAAGTGAGCTGTTTTCCCTCTCACAATGACATCTGTATTGCTAAGTATCTTTCCTTCATTAGAGATGATAAGGTTAAAAATCTGGGAGACACTACAGTCCTGGCATGCGAAACGTTTATTTCCGGTTGCCGTCCGCGGTTCAAAAACGTCGTGTGCTTAAACTCGCTTTTGTAAAACGAAGGGTAACGTTTTCATTGATTTGGTAGGGGCAGGGGTCTCATTTCCCTTATTATTCTTTCCAATATTTGTGTAATCGTCGAAGTAATGCCATTTGAGGCTCATCATAGAGGAAGTACTTCCAATGAGTACTTCCATTCACGGATGACGTGACACAAAGACCACACTATGCTAGGCCGTATGTGACAAATCACAAGTCCGCTAATAAAAAAAACAAGTCACAATTTACAATCAAGTTGCAAACAATAAGCCTAAGTTTCGAATAAACTGTTGTTCTTAGGCCATCGTAGCTTGATTATCATCGCTGTGTGTGTTATTTTCTTAATCAAGCCTAAGTTTGTTTGTTGACCAAATCACATTCCTAGCAATTTATGTCGCCTCTCTTATTGTACAATCTATATAGAGCGGTTTTCAATTGGGTGTCGGAAGTAATTAGGGAACTGATTGCATCGGTTTTGCACTACTTCACTCAGTGATTGGTTCAAAGTTCTTGCGCCATTTTGTCAACCAATCACTCAGGAGTGAAACCACAACCAGTCGTGGCTTGCGCGTGCACGTTTTCCCGCGCTTTTTGTCGGCTACGTGTAATTTCTTGTCTCCGTCCTTTTTGATTGGCCAAAGTAATTACTTTGGTTTTGGTTTTACAATACTCGATTGAAACTTGCTCTATTCAAGGCCCGCGCCTCGAATGTCAAGCTCCATGTTTTGCAAAATCAAGAAAAGAGAGGACAGCTTTTGATCAATTCTATTTTCAAGGGGGATTAAACATTTGCAAAATGAAATCTGAGCGACACTATGGCCGCTGAAAGTATCGAGGATCTTGGTAGGCAAATCATTCAATCTGCCCAAGAAGGAATATTCGTTCCTCTCATGACGCTATAACTTCACCCAGTTCTCGAAGTTGTGAAGAGGACATCGCAAATTATCAGCAAAATGAAGCACATCGACGGCAAGCAGTTTGAGTAGCCAATATATTTTTCTTGATTTATAAAACAATCATCTTGAAGACCCGTAAGCGTTTAAACGGTTTCAAGATTTGTCCCTCTCAGGGATGGTGCAGGGATGGCGCAGTGATGGTGCAGTGATGGCGCAAAGGTGATAGCACTCACCTCCAACCAATGATTCCCCGATTTGGCGACGTGAGTCGGCGCCATACGTAGTTTGAGTTTCAAGTGTTGGTTCTCTACTCTGCACCGAGTGGCTCCGGTTTTCCCCTCTCCTCAAAAACCAACATATTTGCATTAATTTGTTGATTTCCTGTTTATACTAGTTTACAGTGTTCCCAATTAGTACTCCAGCAATTTCAAATATCGACCATGTTGCTCAGAGTATCGATATGAGGCAGCGTTTTAATACACGAACGCGGTTTCACATCGTCACAGTTTCGTGACTTTCAACCGCGTCAAAATCGATGCGGTTTTGAAGTGTTTACAGGGAACCGTTTTCGCCACAAAATCGAAGTCGTGTGGGTATAAGCGAGCGCTGCACTTCGTGCTAAAGCCTGGTTTTCACTAGCGACGCAAGCACAAACGCAAGCATATAAGTGCGCTTATTTCACCGGAAAAACGTGTTTGCGCTTATGCTTGCGTCTTACGCTTGCGTCGTGTGAAAACGAAACAGAGCGTAAGCACAAGAAAATTTGATACGTCCGGGTCAATTAAAGCACTCGTTCCGGATTCCTTTCGTCTGAGCATTTAAACAAAATGGCGGTTGTCCTGGTTGATTTTCCTGTTCACTTGCATGAGCTGCATCCAGGTGATCTGGTGGCGTAATTCGGAGGACTGGGGAAAAAAAACTTTAACGCCGTATCCCACAACCGCCCGGGGCTTTATTTTCGAATTCAACATGGCAGAGGCGAGGTTAGAGGTTAGAGGTTAGAGCTCATGTTCATTCACTAACGGGAAATGTGGTAGACACGGAATGATCTGTTGAGTTTTGGCGATGGAAATACTGCAGGGAGTTTGGAAACAACACCTAAGGCTGCGCGCGGTTGTGGGATTCGGCGTTAAACCCAGCCCTCCAAATTACGTCACAAGATCACCTGGATGTGCCTCCAGGTTGTGCTTGTGCTGGCGCTTTGCGTCGCTGGTGAAAACCGAGACTTTCTGAGTCGCGCGCAAGCTGGGCACTAGTATGGCGCGTAAGGCCTGAATTGAGCGTGTTTTTGACTTTTGTGACGCCAGCGTGACCAAATCTGTCAAATTAACTGCTAATTTTCTCAGGTTTCCTTCGGTAAATTAAAAAAAAAAAAGGGCTCAGTTCTAACCACATACAGTTCCTATCAAATACCCTATATTTTTTAAAATCGAAAATAGTTAGATAAATGACAAATTACAGAATATTGGCAAAACCGTCTAAACGACCGTGATGTGTTGGCCACACCGGGTTGGTGTTAGCGTGTGTCACCTTGCTTTTAATGCTGCTTGACTTTTTGTCACTTCAAAAGGTCAGGCAATATCATTTTTATAGTGTGGCAAAGAATAAAAAAAGTTCACCCAAGTATAAATAATTAAGGTATTTAGTCCAAAATAGGAATACATCTGGGCCCGGTTTTTCGAAAGCCGATTAACTTAATCCAGGATTAGCGTAAACTTTTATTTCAAGTTTTAACTTTTCGGTGAAACTTTCTTTTGCTTATTTTTGTTTTTCAAGATTGACTTCTTCTAATGTAAAGTTTTGCCGAATATCAGCGTTGAACAGCACTTGGGAGTAGAGAAATAAACTCCTTGGTTAATTTTTAATCTGGGATTAGCGTTAATCGGCTTTTGAACAACCGGGCTCAGCCTGTCATTTGATGTGATGCCAGGGTAACGGCCATAATCCAAAAATTGACACAAAAAAACTAAGCCTTATTACATCGGTACCCATACTGGTAAATTTCTACAGGAAAAACTGTAAAATAAATTAACTAGGTGTAACCGTATTCAAATCGATGCGGTTTCGCTATTTGCCGGACAGATGAAACCGTATCGTTTTGGAAACGCTCCACTTTTGGCAGCGTTTTAAAATCGACCAGGTTTCGCGAACGTTCTCGACCGGTGTCGTGGAAACAAAAGTCGAAACCGCTTCGAAAACGATGCGGTTACAAATGAAACCGCGTTCCTGTAAACGATGCCTCAGAGGAAATGCTTACGTTACATTCTAAAGATTGTGTGACCATCGTGTTTCGTTTCAGCTGCTTGGTCATGCGTAGAACATTGTGGACGCGGATTTATCGAACTGAGCCATCATGGTATGTAATTTAGCAGGAATTAGGGCCTTTTTAAGTGGTAAGTACAATTAGCTAACAAGTTAAGCAATACCATGTAGTTATCTTGAAAGCGTTGAAATTATACTCTTTATTTTTATTAGAAATATGATACTCTTTATTTCCAAATTAAAGATCGTGTGCGTACAAGACAAGTTAGGCCAAAGCTGCGATAGGGGCTGTTGTCATGGATGTGACTCACCGGGTCAATAACTTGCAATGATGATGGACATTCCTATTTCCGGGATCAGTAACAAAACCTTAATTAAAAGAACGTTCGAAATTTGTTTTCGTAGATCAGTGGCTGGGGTTCAGCATTTTGCAGGGCTCCTTTGCTAGCTGATATTATGTATATAACATATTATGTTGCGTGCAGAATGTATATCGCTACCGGCTCTTTCATTTGAAAGTTTAGGGAGTATAAGTTGTGATAAAAAGATATCTACTTTATTCCCATGTTGTCTAGCTGAGCGTTAATATTTTAACCAGGGTGGGAAAATTGCTCTTATGTCGTGATAAAACACACAGAGTGACCAGCAGTCACGGCTAGTACTTAAACACGGAATGCCATCGTTTTGTACTTTCATTTTTGCTTCGAACACTTGTGGGGGGAGAAACCATGTGTTCCAATTGTCAAAATTTTCACAACTGCTCCGTGTTTAAGTATTCCGGCGTTCCATGTTTAAGTATTGCGGCGTTCCGTGTTTAAGTATTCCGGCGTTCCGGCATTCCATTATTCTGGCATTCAGTGTTTAAGTACTAGCTAACAATCACGGTATTACAATGTACATATTTGTGCATGTGTAAATAATCTGAAGACTTGAAGCGTGGATACTCGTTTTGAATTTTTAGTTCAGTAACACTGTCATGTCAAATGATGTGTTCCACGTTGTTAAAAAGAAGATTGGCCGTTTTTATACCGGTGGAGAATTATGTTCTATCTTAGCTTTAAAGTATAATGTTGTGGTTCGTAATTTTTCTTGGTTTAAATATTTTCAAACCAGTTCAATTTTGGATTTTCTTTGTCTAGTATTCATTATCATAATCGGAAACAAAGAAAAATCAAATTTAAACTAGTTTAAAAATTTTTGAACCAGGAAAAGATTTAACCACAACAGTTGCATTACCCATCAGAAATAAATATTTGAGTGCTTGCATGTTTTCATTAAACAGGAAAAAACACTTGACATAATTCTGCTCTCTTTCTGTTTTATATAACCTGATTGGCATGCATTTGATGGGTGTGACAATATTATTCTTCAAGTATTCAATTAAATGCTTATTCAGGCCATTGCACAAAAAATAATTTAATAGTATTAAAATTTTCAGCTGTTGAGAACATACACATTTTGAGATGAAATAGGATCGCAGGTGGTAGAACCATGGCAACAAGCAAGAGAATATTCCAACATAGTTGTGTGATCGTGCTTCTGCCAGTTGGTAAGTATGACTAGCTTCAATTATCTTTATTTCACAAGAGTAAGAAAATCACCGAATTGAGGGACAAGCTTATTAAGCTTTGTAAACAGTTGTAAAAAAGAAGTAAGAAAGATTTGGCTTCTTGAATGAAAACACACTTTGACCTGTGTGAGGGATATTGTAACTTGATATGTACATTATATTTATTAATGATAAGAGCATAAGTTTTTATAAGTGTCTATATAAGTTATATAAATACAGTTATGTACAGGCTAACAATTGAAATATGAAATGACAGAGGTCTTGTCTATTTTCGTGGCTTTGACTGTCTTTGTTCTGAAAAGTCTCTTTTGAATTTCAACAAAGAGAATATCTACTGGTATTTATCTTTTTGAAAGGGAAATTGTCTTTGCTTTTTATTTATTTAACTTATTTACAGAACATTTTTTTAATATTTGTGTATACCAGATACTTAACACAGAGCTTTAAGGGTTAAAAGATTCTTCAAATCTCATAATTTGTTGACACCAACACAATACTGTACATAAGGGTGAAGAAATGACTTCTTATTTAACAGAGGTCCAAGAACTATTTAACTAGAGTACTTAGTGAACTCCTACAGCTAATAGACTTGACATCAATAACAGAGAGGAGAACAGGAAAATGTAGAATTTACTTTCTTTTCAAGGCAGAACAATATTTAGCCACTAAAACAGTTCCATTCTCTTATCTCTCACCAGATATTGGTGGTCGAAAAGTTTAAAATTAAAATTCTTTCCTCAGGGCTTTTTCAACATGTCACGAATTATATCAAATTAAGATTCTGCCATGTTGATGTTTGTCACTTTCCACAAGGCACATATTTTCAAGAGTTGTCCGGTTTCCTCTTAGCCTTGTCCTATTGCATTTCCAATAATAATAGTAATTAGTATTATTATTGTTAATAACACACATTTCAGTGAAATTATTGGTCCGGAAATTCACCAACATAATAATATATTTCCGCTAATCCCATGTTCTGCAAAGGTGGGAGAAATGTTGCTCAAGTGCATCAATGATGCAGTGTTCAACAAAAAAAATAAAATCAGACTTATTGAAAATATTTGAGGAACAAGCTGTTTGTAATACTAATAACTGAGATTATTAATCTGCAAATCCACCACACGAATATAATTATGCTTTCCTCTACTCCCACGTGCAATTCCCAATAGCAGACGGAGTCAGTGGTCAGGGAGGGGGAATTAAAGGACTTTTTCTCAAGTGCATCACTAATATAGCGTTTAACTGAAAAATAAAATCGGACGTTTTTAAAAAAAACATATTTTAGGGACAGAGTCTTTGTAATAACAACTGAGATCATTAACCCAGAAGTAATACACCGACACAATATTATGCTTTCCTCAACTCCCACGTGCTTTAATTAGTTAAGAAAAATGTATTAGGAATTCCTAATAGCAGATGGAGTTAGTGATCAGGGAGAAAGTATCAATTGAAAGCATGTTTGCTCAATTGCGTCACTGTTATACTTTTCAACAGAAAAATAAAAACATTTTATCTGTTCTTTCTAAGGGGTGACTTTTGAGAAGATTCTTGATACTGGTATATCCATGAAAAATATCTTCCCCAGTTGTACAATGTAGGATTCCTGGAGTCTTTTCATTAGTAATGTAATCTCTCTCGTTCATGTCGTATTAATTATTGAGTTCAACCATGAAAACATGACACAGAATCACCTTTTTGAAACATAAGAGTCGTTGGGGAACTCGTGCAAACCATTCTTCCCTCTTCTACAAATTTTCAAGTTCCTTTGATCCAAAACGTTCGAAGGGAACCTGACTCTAATAACAGTTGTTGTCTTTTCCTTAGGCTTGTGTTTACTGCTTCAAATCCGTGCTGCAGGAGGTAAAATAATTATATTGTTTTTTTTTGGATAATGTGTGATGCCTCTAAGAAATAAATCCACGGGAATCAAACTTTTGGTCGATGGTACGATGATTTGGTCGATAAGGGCCTTGTCCAAACGAGAAATGTTTGGCGACCAAACATTTTACCGTTTGGCTACCTTGTTTGATGCTGTTTGGTCGTGTTTGATAAAATCTGAAGGCCATCAAACATTCGACAACTTTTTACAATGACTGCAAAATTCTCGCGCGCTCCTTGGCTAATTTTAATGTCAATAAGCGGACAGACACTGCAGAATTCACTGCAGACACATAAATTTATAATTTATGTGTTTCGAAGACTTTAATTTATGCAAACGTTTGTGAAAAGGCGATCTGTCACTTTTTAACCAATAGAAAGTCTCCGTTGTTTGAATTATCCAACAAGAGAGAGGGGCAAGTCGGCTATCGCCTCGTGGATCCGCAGACTACTGACGAAAATCATGATCAATAACAGCACAGACGCATGAAAAACTGACATCACTTTGTATTTTACAACAACAAAAAGGCAGAGGGGTCAAAATTAAGTCAAAACACGAGAAGAAAGCGAGACAAAAATGCGAGAAACTTCAATCTGACGCGAGCAATATCGCGTCATTATCGCATAAATTATAAATATATGTATCTGTCCACTTATTGACAATAAAAATTAGCCAATGAGCGGGCAAGAATTTTTGCAGTCATTGTAAAATTGTTAATTGTTCGTTTGGCCAACCGTATCAAACATGTATGGCGCGCACGTGTGTTCCACGCTTGCTCAGCCGCTTGTATCCACGTCTTTTTTACGTAATTGTGACCCATAGTTCTTTGCTTGTAGAGTTTGATTTGAATTAGATCAAACATGTTTTAACCGTTTGGCCACTCACTTCAACATCAGCGTGTTTAGTCATGTTTGGTTTTGTTTCCCGTTTGACCAGGCGCTAATGCTGCGCCCATTCTGTCCCTTCCCATTCTCGGTGCCGCTTCACCGCTCGTTAATAGGGAACTTAAGCAACGACGACGGCGACGGCACCGAGAACGTCATCTCAAAATATAAATTCGCGTCATTGTAATCACTTTGTAAACATGTCAACCCTTCTTATATGACAAGGGTGTGGTAGTTCCTCAAAAATGACATTGGTCGGAACGGCGCTTAATTTAGGGGAGAAAATGAAACTTTAGCGTCAAGTGCTGACGTTCTCCTTAAAACCTAAAATTTGACTAATTCACGTTGTTGTTT
>NC_090872.1:10683189-10713189 GCF_036669935.1 Montipora foliosa
TTCGTATGAACTTGAAAAAGTGTTCGCAATGTGTTTCACGGACCAATGTTTGGCAAGATTAAAACAAACCTTCTCCTTATTCCCGCCAAGGAATCTCCTAATATGGGCCGTAAACAGTTCGAGTGCCCAATCACATTTCTGCATTTCAAATGACGTCAGTGCGAAACTTTCCAGAAAGTTCCCTGGAGAGATGACGTTGTTTGCATACGCCTTCGCTAAGCCAATGAAAATTCGCCCTCGTTTGTTTTTGTTCGATAAGCGAATTAAGTGTTTTGCATTTTTGTTTACGTTCTGTTTTTACTTTTATTTTTCAAGGTCATATGAAAGTCGCTCTAAAGTGAAAAGTTCGTTAAGGTCATGCCCCGAGACTCCCCTAGGAAGCTCGCGCCAAAAATATCACGTCCGGTGCTTTCAGAAATATGTCCACTACCTTACAAAACTGTCGAAAACCCAGGGAATGTTCTTAATCTCCCGTCGAGGACTTAAATAATCCGCAGCCTCTCCATCGTGCTGTCTCAATATTCATTTCTGTCTGGTTCGCTGCCAGTCAGCCGTCAGAATTACATTTGTGACTAGCCTGCCTTAACTGGCTTCTTTTAGTCGAGCGCGAAGCGCGAAACACGAGCGCTAGACAAGAGCAATGCGCGATTCACTCTTCCGCGCTCTCTTGAAGACTGTTTTACACTAGGCGATTTTCTGTTCAACTTGTCTGGAAATCTTGTTGCGACAAAAGAGCCACGAACAATTGGTCATTGCAACATACCCTGCCACAGACATTTCTCACGATTTTTTTGTTGCGCTCCAATATTTTTTTGTACACTCGCGCCGGTTTAACCTATACCATTAAACGATTTCTGAGCCAAAATTAATTCAAGTGGAATATCATTGTCAAAAGATCGTCAAAGATATAAAATAATTTGTTTCTTCCTTTGTCTTTCACGTTCAAGACGCTGCCTCCGGGAGTTGCAACCTTACAGCCAACAGCGTCACGCACATTTCTGGTAAAGGAGGCAGTTTTGGATCCTCGGGGTTTCTTTATCCTGGACAAGGAACATGTGGGTGGGATATCACCGTGCCCCCAGGGAAGCTCGTTAAACTCACTTTTTGGCGATTTCTAAATTTCTGCAAGAGGAACTATGCTGAAGTCTTTGATATGACAAACTCTACAAGCGATGCTTTGACAGGAAGATTCTGCAGTGAAAAAGTTGTCTTTTCTAACAGAAATAGTGTTTATGTCAGGTACTCTGTGACGGCAGATGATCGCTCCCAGCGCGGCTTTTGGGCCTCCTACGAGGCCGTTGATGCTCTTAAACCCGCCACATATTCTTGCTCTGATGAAAGATTTATCTCCCATCTGACTGGCAATGCCGGCGAATTTGCGAGCTTTGATTATCCCTTATTGTACCCTAACGGCGCCGCGTGTTCTTGGGAGATTGACGTCCCGCCCACACATTTGGTCCAATTGACTTTTAAGTTGTTTGATTTACAACCATCTCCTGACTGTACTGCAGACTACGTAGAAGTTAAGCAGGGAAGAAATGTTTTGCAATCACAACTGGTTGGAAAGTTCTGTGGCTCACTGCTTCCCACGCCATTCGCATCAAATCACTCCAAAGTGTTCGTGAAGTTCGCTTCTGACAGCTCTGGTAGATACCCAGGATTCCATGCCAGCTTCAGAGCGCTTCCAAACCGTAAGCGGGTACAATTTTGCATGTATTAATTTCAAAACTATGTTACCTAAACACCAAGTGACACAAGTTTTAAGCCTTGATTTCAAAAAGACACCTGCTTATTTTAACTGGGATTTAATGGTTAATGGTTCGCCATTACTAACTTTAAAATCTTGAGAGAGCGGGATCGAGGAGAAAATGACGTCAAAGACTCAACAATTTAAGAATGCAATGCGTGTGTACACGGGTAAATTAATATGCAGCAAGGGAGTTTTCAGACTTTAAAACTGGTGTTTTGCATGTATAATAAGCTGGGTTTGCAAGCTGAAATTTTAAGCTAGTGAGTAAATGACATCACTTTTCCCTAGATCCAACCCTGTGAGGTCCAATCGGTCAGTTTTGAACGTGAATAATGACGGACCATGAAATCCAAAACTTACACTCAAAATAAACAGCCTTTGGATAAAAATCAAAGTTCAAAATTTGCCTGTCAGATTTTAAGCAATCACACTTTCAAAATCTGAAAAGAAAGGAAGTGATTTTTTGAACACAGTAGCACTTTAAACTCCGTCAAAGAAAGAAATAAATGTACATATGAAGTGTCCTTTACGGGAGCACGTCAGCCCAACGAATTGACTTTCTCCAGAAACCCATAAGGGTTGAAACGTGTAACGGCCCCTTGTGTGCTGGGAAACAAGCTTCTGAAGATTTAATTTGCTAAGTATCATATTTGGAACAACAAGAGAGAAACATTCAACCAATCAGTTCGCAAGAACACCGTGACGCAATACCACCAATGTTCTCGTGCGAAATTAACTGGAGCGAGGGGTTTCCAAATATGGTACTTAGCACTGAATATTCGGAAGCTGTGAACGCGCGTTACAGGTTTCAACCCTTATGGGTTTCTGCTTTCTCCCAACAGGGTGGCTTCATAGCTCACTTGGCAGAGCATTGGTTCGAATCCCGTTTAAGCTACCGGAATTTTTCAGGTGTCCATAAAAGACAATTTCTTAATAATTTCCAGATAAGTGCGAGGTTCACTTCTCTCCTTCGCGTAAAGCTTAGTCACATCACAAAAGGAAAGGAAAGGAAAGGAAAGGAAAGGAAAAAAGGAAGGGAACTTTAGTTACTACGGCTACGGCTATGACAACGCCACAAAACGGCAAGAATATCAAAGGTTAAAACAAAGGAAAAGCAATCGCGCGGCTCGTTTTTTAAGCACACATTTTGGTGGTACGCTGCGCAACAACTACGTGAAATCAAATTTGTTTTGACGACAAATGTCAACCATTCATTTTTTTATTTTTGCTCTGAATCCCCTCGCACCCAATTTGTTTTTAGGATACTTCGCCCACATTGTACGACATGAATGAGATGGAAACATCGCGAAAGCGTTCACGATAGTCGGCAAAGTTATGTCTCGAGGTGACATTTTCGTGGACGTCGCCGTCGTAGATCTTTAAGTTAATAGGGAGCTTAAGCACGCGCGTTTTTGAGACGCGGAGGGCAACCGGAAGTGAGCATTTCGCATGCGAGGACAGTGGTGTCTCCCAGATTTTTATACTAATCATCTCTAATGGAGAAAAGATACTTAGCAATATAAATGTGGTTGTGTGATTCAGACAAGTTAAAAGGGAAAACAACTCACTTCCGGTTGCCGTCCGCGTCTCAAAAACGCGCGTGCTTAAGCTCCTTAATATATCTCCGTGGTGCAGGCTTAGCGTTCGTAGTTTTTTAAATCTCTTTATTAATCTTTCTTTCTTTCTTTTTCTTTAATCGTATTAGCGGCCACGGGGCCATGCAAGCTCTTGGGAGTGGACAACGTCATTCCATTGGTTGGTAACACAGGAAGACTATTCTCGCCACTGTATCCACAGACCTACCCGTCAAACATGACGTGTACATGGATGATAACTGTACCCGAGGGCAAGTTCGTTAAATTGAAAATAACATCTTTTTATTTGGAATTCTCTTGTGGAGGCCCTGTTCTTGAGATCCGAGATGGCCATAGAGACACAAGTAACCTGTTAAAATCATTCTGTGGACGCAATTTTGAATCTTCAGTGTTTTCAACAGGCCGTCACCTTTGGGTTCGTTTCCGCTCTTCAAATTTCAAATATCTGTTCGGCACCGGGTTTAATGCTGTCTTTGAGGCTGTCAACCAATGTAAGTTTCCTGAATTATTTTTGAAAACTGTCATCGGATAGATGTGATTTTCCGATGATCACTCGGGGTTACTCGCGAAACATCCAAGTGCTCCGAAGCTGAAGGGAAGCTAAATTTAAGAACCCTCCAAACAGTAGTTCGGATGCTCAAACATCGAGCTATGTAAGGTTATCGTCGGCCTTTCGTCTATACGCCTCCCTTCAAATATATAGATTTATTTCAAATGAAAGTTAAGAGGCTACAGAAAACAATGTCCTGAGGACCTAAGCAATAACAGTTAGTAATTAAAATTTATCGTCTTGTATTTCAGTACCAGCTCCATTCGCTTGTTCTGAACGCAACAAAATCGTCAAATTTCAGTCAGAAACTGGAATCCTGGCCAGCTATAATTATCCTCTGTCCTACGATACCAATATTGAGTGTGAATGGCTCATCAGCGTTGATCTGGATTACAAAATAGAGCTTTCATTTGAGTTCTTTAATCTTTCCCGCTCCAGAGATTGCTCCGAGGACTACGTCGTAGTACGCGATGGCATTTATTCTACGAGCGATGTTATTGGCAAATTTTGTGGTTCTGACAAACCTCAAGCTATAACTTCTGACGGCTGGGACTTGCGTGTTGAATTCAAGTCCAGCGGTAAAACAAAATATCCGGGATTTAAGGCCAGCTATGAAACGAAAAGTAAGTGTGAGATGAAATGGTCTTGTTAAAGGGGATTTTGCGAATTCATGTGGGGTTAGTAAAATGTATGCCTGGCATGCTGACTGAGTCAACAAATGACTGACTGACTAAGTGACAGGCCTACCGACAAACTGGTTAGTTAACTGGCTGGGTCTCTGGCTAGACGATTGTATTTGTGGAATGGCTTTTTTACAGACTTGGTTAATTTTAGATTGATTTTCCCGCGAAACCAGACCTTTCCAGCCAATCTCAAGTCTTGCATGAGAAATTATTACCCATGGGATTAAGAATGATCACTCGTGCAAGCCAATTCTTATTTAAGAACTCGTCTAAACCTTGCTTGATCTGTGAAGATGCCGTCACATAGACCTGGTATAGAGCGTTTTCACATGACGTCACGGCTGCCATGTTGTTATTCCAAAACAAAGGAATGGCGGCCATGATGGTGTGCCAAACTAATCCTCTGGGATTTGAACTTTATTTTTATGCAAATACTTTCTTTTGTTTCAATAATCCAATATGGCTGCTGGTCACGTGAGTTAAAACGCTTCATTGGAGTTGTAGGCTCCAGCTTATCGGCTCCTGGGAAGAGACGTTTTGTGGGGGAAGGGGGTTAGGGGGGCGGGCGTTTTTGAATCACCGACGACAACCGGAAGTGAGGTGTTTTTCTTTTTAAATTAACATACCTTGACACTACCACATTTGTATTAACAAGTGTCTTTTTCGCAGTGCAAAACCAAAGCCGATTTGTTTGTTGTGGTTTTATTTTGTTTCTCAGAGTCAACCACCGCCATTTTGAAGATCGTTGGAATTGTCCTTGGGGTACTGTCTGCGGTGTGTACAGCAATCGGAGCCTGGTGCAAGTGCCACAAGTCGAGTGACGTTAATGAGGCCGCCGTGCAAAACTCAGACAACAGTGCCTCAGTTGAGGATGGAGGAATGGTCAGTCATCGCTCAAAGGAGGAAACAACCCCACTGTAGATCGAAAAGAAGGAATTCATTTGCATGAAGTTATTTGGGGAGGGGGGGGGGAGGACAAGGACGAGGACGTGATCACTCCCGAGGGGTGGAAGAAATTAAAATTAGTTGGTCGTCAGATGGTCTTTTGCTCGCCATCTAGGATTATGAAGAAACAATGTGAAGTAAAAATGTTCTTGGTATTGCTGCCAAATGATAAATCACAGGGGTACCTAATTTTTATTTTGTTCGAAGGAACAAAGTGTCTGAATCTTTTTATTATTGTCATTAGTAGTATTTTTAGTTACTATCGACCTATCGACTTGAAGTCACGTGACATGCAATCAAAGTGATAATAGGAAGCTTAATTAAGCACGTGCGTTTTTGAGACGCGAACGGCAACCGCACGAGAACATTTCGCGTGCCAGGACAGTGGTGTCTTCCAGATTTTTAAATGGAGAAAAGATACTTAGCAATGTAAATGTGGTTGTTTGAAAACATAGTTAATAGAGGGGACTGGTTTGGAAGCTCGACAAACATCAAAGGAGCAAACAAAGATGCCAAGATGTAGGTTGGAAAGTCCACGACCGTGCACAATCTTTTGTTTTGCGCTCATACACTATGCATGAATTTTACGTAACCAACACGTTTCTATTGGTTATTTCCTCAGTACGGAGTAAACAACCATTGTGTTTTGTGCACGGTCAAGGCCAAAAAAGAGAACAAAAACCTATAAAAAAGAAATTTGTCGGGTTTCATAACCATTCCCGTCTATTAACTGTGGTGAAAAGAAGGTGAAAAGGCAAACAGCTCACATCCGGTGGCTATCCGCGTTTAAAAAACACAACGTTTTTAAGGTGCCTCAAACCAGTTTCAACGCTTCCAAGTGACGCTCTTATTAGAAGGATTGGCACCACAACGTTGCATCATGTATTAGCAATATTGTGGTACCAAATGAAACACGGATTATTGCTGAACAAGATAGCCCTTAAAAACACCCTTTAATTTGTCTTTCGTTGCTTATATCTAAAAAACGAACTTAACCAGGTGAGCCCAATTTTTTATTTCTGAAAAGTAATCAGAAGGGCAAGACGAAACTTTCTGCAAAGTTTAAAACAATTATGTATGGTGGATTCAGAGCCACCTTAATTTTGTGAATTTTTTTAAGGTGTATCTGAATCCTCCAGACAGAATTTTCTTAAACTTTGCCGAAAGTATCATCATGGCCTCTTAATCACTTTTCAGCAATAAAAAAGGGGGGTCTCCTAGTTCGTTTTTGAGATATGAGCAACCAAATCCAAAATATAGGGTGTTTTTACTGCGCTTTCTAGTTGTCAAGGTAACTTATTACATCACAATAATGATCACATCTTGTTTGGAAATAACCGGTGTTTCATATGGTACTATAACATTGCTGTTGCGTGATACAGTGTTGTAGCGTCATTCGATCTAAACCGAGAGTCCTCTAAGTGTTGAAACCCTTTTGAGCCTCCTAAAATTAAGCTCCCTACTGTTCCTGTTGACACGTGACTCCTGCATGGGATAAATCGAGTGAACGTTGGAACGAAAGTCGTCTAAAAATAAGTCGAACAAAGTGTAGGCCATTTGTTGTCTCTTTTATGTTTTTATATTCATGTTAATTTAGTGATAGCTCTTATTCTTCCCTTCTTATAATAATCTAGTTAAAACACAATATTTGCAAAATGATAGGGTGCAATTCCCGTAAGACAAGTTTAGGGCACTAGGAATGACGCTGTGACGTCATGTGCATGTATGCGCTTCGTAGATAAGAATCCGTTATAAAAACGATTGCAGAAGTTTTCATGCCGTACCGGGGGGCAAGGTCGGTAGCAGAAAGCAGTGAAGGGCCAACTGCGTCCAAAAGCGATCGCACGGGCCGAAATCCCGGGATGACTCGTTTGGTACGACGCTCCAGCGCCGGTGTCTGGAGGTACTGCGTTTTTCTCTCTTGTTCAAATATTCCCTCAGGGCATGCGCAAATGTTCTGGCTCATCGATACCTAGCCTACCAAAAAAAAATTAACATGCTGGGTTTTTTTTTAGACCAGCAATTGATATTTCAGTTGATTGTATGAGCATGAGCGAGGCAACTTAAGAGGCACAAGACTGGCCCTCATCGAATGGCTGAAGCGCGGCCAGGGGAAATGATTTCTAGCCAGATACTTAGGGGTAGGCCTGGTGTGTGCTGTTAACTTAGATTTTGGATTTCTGAACAAGTTTTTATCATAGAAAATTGCTGTAATTCTCGCGTCAAAGAAACGGTATAATAATGTAAATAAGAGAATAACGATATTTATATTTGCAGATTACCTGTCCTCTCACTACGAAAGTTAAGCTCTACATCTCTATGCAATAAGCGCATTCAAAATGTCCTCGTATTACTTGATAAAAGTATGTTTTTTTTTTTGTGTTTTGGTTTTTTTGAAGAAAGGGTTTTTCTGCTTATATGAAAAATACGTTTTCTCTCCCGTCCCCTTCTTATGCATGATTTTCGCGGAATTTAATTTTGTCCCTCAATAAACCTGGAACAACCAGTTATGGTTTTCGTTCTCTTTTTTCTTACGTATCAGCTAAGTTGCAGAATGCGCTACCTGATTTTATCCGTACCTATGAGTTTACTACTGGTTTTAAAAGAGAATCCAGGGACGCATTTTGTACAGCGGCTTTCCTTTTTAATGAATATATCTTTAAATATTATGTATTTAGTAGGTATCTGTATATGCTATGTATTTTAGCTGTAAATTTAATGTCTCGAAGATATTGGCTCTTGTGGTTATTCGGAAATTCGAGATGAAATAAAGCTTTTGCCTGTATGTATGTTACCTTTAGCAGGGCGCGTGCGCACACTTTGTAATCTGCGACTCCAGTGCTTACCATATGACAGAGAAAATGACATTTCTCTTGAATATATAAGCCATCTAATTCTTACTCTATATTGACAAGGGCGGTTTGGAGCTGTGAGTAGGCGTAGGATTTGTCACATATGGTTTAGGGGCCGACATATCTCTCCCTCAATGCCGTACCGGGAGGCAAGGTCGGTAGCAGAAAGCAGTGGAGGGCCAATTGCGTCCAAAAGCGATCGCACGGGCCGAAATCCCGGGATGACTCGTTTGATACGACGCTCCAGCGCCGGATGTCTGGAGGTACTGCGTTTTTCTCTCTTGTTCAAATATTCCCACAGCGCATGCGCAAATGTTCTGGCTCATCGATACCTAGCCTACCAAAAAAAAATTAACGACCTGGGTTTTTTTTTAAACCAGCAATTGACATTTCAGTTGATTTTATATGCGGGTGCAACAACACTTCCAATTCTGATCTACACGCGCAATGAAACAGATATGTTTAGACTCAATGGCTCTTTAAGCGCGCAAGTGTTAAATAAAAGGCTTAAATGGCGTTTAATACTGTATAGGTAAAACTCTCCGTGGAAGGTTTATTGAGTTTTACAAATACGAACGGCCATCGATCGATCGAGGGACTTTGTTTGACTTTGTTGCCAGGCGAGTGATACAACTGTTCTGATCTAGACGCGTAATCAAACAATTACATTTAGTCTCATGGCTCTTTATAACCACGCAAATGTTTTAAAAAAGGTTTCAATGGCGTTTTATACTCTACAGGTAAAAGCCGTGGAAGGTTTATTACATGCAAGTTTCAGGGAGATTTGGGGCGAAACGACCTGTTTTCCAATTCTGGCTTATGCCGGTAATTATAACGAATAATGCTTGAGTTTCTATAACTAGCAGAATACAGTCCCACTCTCTGACTAAGCGGAACCGGAAATCAGCTTATCAGTACGTACTATACGCATTTTAATTTGTTACTAACAACTCAAGGGATTTCCAGATGGTCCTGCGGGATCAGCTGCGCGCGGCTGATCCAGGGTCGCATCTGGCGGTCGCGAGTTCAAGTCTCGATATGTTATTAAAGGGGTTATTCTCGAACGGCTTGGGGGTCGAATAACTTCTCCCCCGATCGAGATTTGAACTCGGGCTGGGAAGAAAATCCCGAGCCACGCCACAGAATTTTTTCGCTTGGTGAATTGGTTTTTTATTTTTAATTTAGTCAAATTTTTTTTCCCCTTTGCTTTTTTTTTTGTTTGTTTGTTTGTTTCAGGTTTTTTTTTTCTTTTCAAATTTTTATGGTTTTGATTCTCATAAATGAATCGACTGATTTTTTTCCCCATTTGTTTGAAGTTTTTTTTTGTGCTTGTTGTTGTAGTATTTTCGGATCAAATATTTCGTTATTGCCTTCGATCTTCAAAAATTATTTTCTCCTTTATCGAGATTTCTTTGCTTTCTAGGCCTTCTTTTTCGCGAACTTTGAGACTTTTAAGACCGAGGCAGTTTGCCTAAAATGGTTTGTTAGTGAAGAGCAATTCCGTCACTTGGCTTTGCAGTGGACAATATCGACATAAAACAACATGCCAACCTCTGGCTTACACAGCATACATATTGTCTGTCGTTTTGAAATTTAACTGACTCAGGATGTAGAAGGTGGTTTGAGACGATGCATGCCTTTGTACGTAATTTGCCTTTGCTGATTAGTCAGCTCTTGCGGTTGAAGTGCAAGTTGGTTTTTTTGAGTAGAATCACATTTTCCGCCGTTGTTTTCTTCTTGAATAATTGCTGTGGCGAGCCCTACGGGTCTCGAAAGACATGCATGCAAATATTTCGTCTAGCTCACTGCAAGAGGATTAAGCACTTTTCCTAATGCTCTAACTTCTAAAAAGGTTCAAAATCATGAGATAACTATATATATTTTTCAACAAACTCCTTCGTAGCCTTCTAGCTGTCACGCACCTCCATAACCCTGAAATTCAAAATGGTCTGGTTTCCAAACGAAGCACGCTATTGAGCTGTAAAATTGTAAACAGATAAAAAATATACCGCTTCTTATGCCTGATAAGGATGAAAACTTTGGTGACTTTTAGAAAGTGATGACGTCAAGTGAAAACGATCTATTCGTGCCTCACCCGTACGGCGACTTAAATTTGCTATTCGTACGGGAGTCAGTGGGTCGTCATTGGCTAATGAGTGTGCAGAGAGTACGCAAATTAATCTGGCTCGAAGAAACGGCACTCACAGGAATCGCTTTTATTCTACTAAATCTAAATATAATATCTTGGATAAGCAAGAATTAGCACTTACGGAGAAATTCAATGAAATATCCTGACTCCCGTCCGAGTAGCAAATACAAGTCGCCGTGCGGGGGTGCCGTACGAGTAGCCAGTACTACGTTGTTTATATGCGGGTGCAACAACATTTCCAATTCTGATCTACACGCGCAATGAAACAAATATGTTTAGACTCAATGGCTCTTTAAGCGCGCAAATGTTAAATAAAAGGCTTAACTGGCGTTTGATACTGTATAGGTAAAACTCTCCGTGGAAGGTTTATTGAGTTTTACAAATACGAACGGCCATCGATCGATCGAGGGACTTTGTTTGACTTTGTTGCCAGGCGAGTGATACAACTGTTCTGATCTAGACGCGTAATCAAACAATTACATTTAGTCTCATGGCTCTTTATAACCACGCAAATGTTTTAAAAAAAGGTTTGAATGGCGTTTTATATTCTACAGGTAAAAGCCGTGGAAGGTTTATTACATGCAAGTTTCAGGGAGATTTGGGGCGAAACGACCTGTTTTCAGATTCTGGCTGATGCCGGTAATTATAACGAATAATGCTTGAGTTTCTATAACTAGCAGAATACAGTCCCACTCTCTGACTAAGCCGAACCGGAAATTAACTTATCAGTACGTACTATAAGCATTTTAATTTGTTACTAACAACTCAAGGGATTTCCAGATGGTCCTGCGGGATCAGCTGCGCGCGGCTGATCCAGGGTCGCATCTGGCGGTCGCGAGTTCAAGTCTCGATATGTTATTAAAGGGGTTATTCTCGAACGGCTTGGGGGTCGAATAACTTCTCCCCCGATCGAGATTTGAACTCGGGCTGGGAAGAAAATCCAGAGCCACGCCACAAAATTTTTTGGCTTGATGAATTGGTTTTTTATTTTTAATTTAGTCAAATTTTTTTCCCCTTTGCTTTTTTTTGTTTGTTTGTTTGTTTGTTTCAGGTTTTTTTTTTTCTTTTCAAATTTTTATGGTTTTGATTCTCATAAATGAATCGACTGATTTTTTTCCCCATTTGTTTAAAGTTTTTTTTTGTGCTTGTTGTTGTAGTATTTTCGGATCAAATATTTCGTTATTGCCTTCGATCTTAAAAAATTATTTTCTCCTGTATCGAGATTTCTTTGCTTTCTAGGCCTTCTTTTTCCCGAACTTTGAGACTTTTAAGACCGAGGCAGTTTGCCTAAAATGGTTTGTTAGTGGAGAGCAATTCCGTCACTTGGCTTTGCAGTGGAGAATATCGACATAAAACAACATGCCAACCTCTGGCTTACACAGCATACATATTGTCTGTCGTTTTGAAATTTAACTGACTCAGGATGTAGAAGGTGGTTTGAGACGATGCATGCCTTAAGCTCGTAATTTGCCTTTGCTGATTAGTCAGCTCTTGCGGTTGAAGTGCAAGTTGGTTTTTTTGAGTAGAATCACATTTTCCGCCGTTGTTTTCTTCTTGAATAATTGCTGTGGCGAGTCCTCCGGGTCTCGAAAGACATGCATGCAAATATTTCGTCTAGCTCACTGCAAGAGGATTAAGCACTTTTCCTAATGCTCTAACTTCTAAAAAGGTTCAAAATCATGAGATAACTATATATATTTTTCAACAAACTCCTTCGTAGCCTTCTAGCTGTCACGCACATCCATAACCCTGAAATTCAAAATGGTCTGGTTTCCAAACGAAGCACGCTATTGAACTGTAAAATTGTAAACAGATAAAAATATACCGCTTCTTATGCCTGATAAGGATGAAACTTTGGTGACTCTTTAGTTTTGGATTTTAGAAAGTGATGACGTCAAGTGAAAACGATCTATTCGTGCCTCACCCGTACGGCGACTTAAATTTGCTATTCGTACGGGAGTCAGTGGTTCATTCGCAGAGTACGCAAATTAATCTGGCTCAAGGAAACGGAGCTCACTGGAATCGCTTTAATTCTTCTAAAGCTAAATATAATAATTTGGATAAGCAAGAATCAGCACTTACGGAGAAATTCAATGAAATATCCTGACTCCCGTCCGAGTAGCAAATACAAGTCGCCGTGCGGGGGTGCCGTACGAGTAGCCAGTACTACGTTGTTTATATGCGGGTGCAACAACATTTCCAATTCTGATCTACACGCGCAATGAAACAAATATGTTTAGACTCAATGGCTCTTTAAGCGCGCAAATGTTAAATAAAAGGCTTAACTGGCGTTTGATACTGTATAGGTAAAACTCTCCGTGGAAGGTTTATTGAGTTTTACAAATACGAACGGCCATCGATCGATCGAGGGACTTTGTTTGACTTTGTTGCCAGGCGAGTGATACAACTTTTCTGATCTAGACGCGTAATCAAACAATTACATTTAGTCTCATGGCTCTTTATAACCACGCAAATGTTTTAAAAAAAGGTTTGAATGGCGTTTTATATTCTACAGGTAAAAGCCGTGGAAGGTTTATTACATGCAAGTTTCAGGGAGATTTGGGGCGAAACGACCTGTTTTCAGATTCTGGCTGATGCCGGTAATTATAACGAATAATGCTTGAGTTTCTATAACTAGCAGAATACAGTCCCACTCTCTGACTAAGCGGAACCGGAAATTAGCTTATCAGTACGTACTATACGCATTTTAATTTGTTACTAACAACTCAAGGGATTTCCAGATGGTCCTGCGGGATCAGCTGCGCGCGGCTGATCCAGGGTCGCATCTGGCGGTCGCGAGTTCAAGTCTCGATATGTTATTAAAGGGGTTATTCTCGAACGGCTTGGGGGTCGAATAACTTCTCCCCCGATAGAGATTTGAACTCGGGCTGGGAAGAAAATCCAGAGCCACGCCACAAAATTTTTTGGTTAATGAATTGGTTTTTTATTTTTAATTTAGTCAAATTTTTTCCTTTGCTTTTTTTTGTTTGTTTTGTTTGTTTGTTTGTTTGTTTTTTTTTTTCTTTTCAAATTTTTATGGTTTTGATTCTCATAAATGAATCGACTGATTTTTTTCCCCATTTGTTTGAAGTTTTTTTTTTGTGCTTGTTGTTGTAGTATTTTCGGATCAAATATTTCGTTATTGCCTTCGATCTTAAAAAATTATTTTCTCCTCTATCGAGATTTCTTTGCTTTCTAGGCCTTCTTTTTCGCGAACTTTGAGACTTTTAAGACCGAGGCAGTTTGCCTAAAATGGTTTATTAGTGGAGAGCAATTCCGTCACTTGGCTTTGCAGTGGACAATATCGGCATAAAACAACATGCCAACCTCTGGCTTACACAGCATACATATTGTCTGTCGTTTTGAAATTTAACTGACTCAGGATGTAGAAGGTGGTTTGAGACGATGCATGCCTTTGTACGTAATTTGCCTTTGCTGATTAGTCAGCTCTTGCGGTTGAAGTGCAAGTTGGTTTTTTTGAGTAGAATCACATTTTCCGCCGTTGTTTTCTTCTTGAATAATTGCTGTGGCGAGTCCTCCGGGTCTCGAAAGACATGCATGCAAATATTTCGTCTAGCTCACTGCAAGAGGATTAAGCACTTTTCCTAATGCTCTAACTTCTAAAAAGGTTCAAAATCATGAGATAACTATATATATTTTCAACAAACTCTTTCGTAGCCTTCTAGCTGTCACGCACCTCCATAGCCCTAAAATTCAAAATGGTCTGGTTTCCAAACGAAGCACGCTATTGAGCTGTAAAATTGTAAAACATAAAAAATATACCGCTTCTTATGCCTGATAAGGATGAAAACTTTGGTGACTCTTTAGTTTTGGATTTTAGAAAGTGATGACGTCAAGTGAAAACGATCTATTCGTGCCTCACCCGTACGGCGACTTAAATTTGCTATTCGTACGGGAGTCAGTGGTTCATTCGCAGAGTACGCAAATTAATCTGGCTCAAGGAAACGGAGCTCACTGGAATCACTTTAATTCTTCTAAAGCTAAATATAATAATTTGGATAAGCAAGAATCAGCACTTACGGAGAAATTCAATGAAATATCCTGACTCCCGTCCGAGTAGCAAATACAAGTCGCCGTGCGGGGGTGCCGTACGAGTAGCCAGTACTACGTTGTTTATATGCGGGTGCAACAACATTTCCAATTCTGATCTACACGCGCAATGAAACAAATATGTTTAGACTCAATGGCTCTTTAAGCGCGCAATTGTTAAATAAAAGGCTTAACTGGCGTTTGATACTGTATAGGTAAAACTCTCCGTGGAAGGTTTATTGAGTTTTACAAATACGAACGGCCATCGATCGATCGAGGGACTTTGTTTGACTTTGTTGCCAGGCGAGTGATACAACTTTTCTGATCTAGACGCGTAATCAAACAATTACATTTAGTCTCATGGCTCTTTATAACCACGCAAATGTTTTAAAAAAAGGTTTGAATGGCGTTTTATATTCTACAGGTAAAAGCCGTGGAAGGTTTATTACCTGCAAGTTTCAGGGAGATTTGAGGCGAAACGACCTGTTTTCAGATTCTGGCTGATGCCGGTAATTATAACGAATAATGCTTGAGTTTCTATAACTAGCAGAATACAGTCCCACTCTCTGACTAAGCGGAACCGGAAATTAGCTTATCAGTACGTACTATACGCATTTCAATTTGTTACTAACAACTCAAGGGATTTCCAGATGGTCCTGCGGGATCAGCTGCGCGCGGCTGATCCAGGGTCGCATCTGGCGGTCGCGAGTTCAAGTCTCGATATGTTATTAAAGGGGTTATTCTCGAACGGCTTGGGGGTCGAATAACTTCTCCCCCGATCGAGATTTGAACTCGGGCTGGGAAGAAAATCCAGAGCCACGCGACAAAATTTTTTGGCTTGATGAATTGGTTTTTTATTTTTAATTTAGTCAAATTTTTTTTTCCCTTTGCTTTTTTTTGTTTGTTTGTTTGTTTGTTTGTTTCAGGGTTTTTTTTCTTTTCAAATTTTTATGGTTTTGATTCTCATAAATGAATCGACTGATTTTTTTCTCCATTTGTTTGAAGTTTTTTTTTGTGCTTGTTGTTGTAGTATTTTCGGATCAAATATTTCGTTATTGCCTTCGATCTTAAAAAATTATTTTCTCCTCTATCGAGATTTCTTTGCTTTCTAGGCCTTCTTTTTCGCGAACTTTGAGACTTTTAAGACCGAGGCAGTTTGCCTAAAATGGTTTGTTAGTGGAGAGCAATTCCGTCACTTGGCTTTGCAGTGGACAATATCGACATAAAACAACATGCCAACCTCTGGCTTACACAGCATACATATTGTCTGTCGTTTTGAAATTTAACTGACTCAGGATGTAGAAGGTGGTTTGAGACGATGCATGCCTTTGTACGTAATTTGCCTTTGCTGATTAGTCAGCTCTTGCGGTTGAAGTGCAAGTTGGTTTTTTTGAGTAGAATCACATTTTCCGCCGTTGTTTTCTTCTTGAATAATTGCTGTGGCGAGTCCTCCGGGTCTCGAAAGACATGCATGCAAATATTTCGTCTAGCTCACTGCAAGAGGATTAAGCACTTTTCCTAATGCTCTAACTTCTAAAAAAGTTCAAAATCATGAGATAACTATATATATTTTTCAACAAACTCCTTCGTAGCCTTCTAGCTGTCACGCACCTCCATAGCCCTAAAATTCAAAATGGTCTGGTTTCCAAACGAAGCACGCTATTGAGCTGTAAAATTGTAAACACATAAAAAATATACCGCTTCTTATGCCTGATAAGGATGAAAACTTTGGTGACTCTTTAGTTTTGGATTTTAGAAAGTGATGACGTCAAGTGAAAACGATCTATTCGTGCCTCACCCGTACGGCGACTTAAATTTGCTATTCGTACGGGAGTCAGTGGTTCATTCGCAGAGTACGCAAATTAATCTGGCTCAAGGAAACGGAGCTCACTGGAATCACTTTAATTCTTCTAAAGCTAAATATAATAATTTGGATAAGCAAGAATCAGCACTTACGGAGAAATTCAATGAAATATCCTGACTCCCGTCCGAGTAGCAAATACAAGTCGCCGTGCGGGGGTGCCGTACGAGTAGCCAGTACTACGTTGTTTATATGCGGGTGCAACAACATTTCCAATTCTGATCTACACGCGCAATGAAACAAATATGTTTAGACTCAATGGCTCTTTAAGCGCGCAATTGTTAAATAAAAGGCTTAACTGGCGTTTGATACTGTATAGGTAAAACTCTCCGTGGAAGGTTTATTGAGTTTTACAAATACGAACGGCCATCGATCGATCGAGGGACTTTGTTTGACTTTGTTGCCAGGCGAGTGATACAACTTTTCTGATCTAGACGCGTAATCAAACAATTACATTTAGTCTCATGGCTCTTTATAACCACGCAAATGTTTTAAAAAAAGGTTTGAATGGCGTTTTATATTCTACAGGTAAAAGCCGTGGAAGGTTTATTACCTGCAAGTTTCAGGGAGATTTGAGGCGAAACGACCTGTTTTCAGATTCTGGCTGATGCCGGTAATTATAACGAATAATGCTTGAGTTTCTATAACTAGCAGAATACAGTCCCACTCTCTGACTAAGCGGAACCGGAAATTAGCTTATCAGTACGTACTATACGCATTTTAATTTGTTACTAACAACTCAAGGGATTTCCAGATGGTCCTGCGGGATCAGCTGCGCGCGGCTGATCCAGGGTCGCATCTGGCGGTCGCGAGTTCAAGTCTCGATATGTTATTAAAGGGGTTATTCTCGAACGGCTTGGGGGTCGAATAACTTCTCCCCCGATCGAGATTTGAACTCGGGCTGGGAAGAAAATCCAGAGCCACGCCACAAAATTTTTTGGCTTGATGAATTGGTTTTTTATTTTTAATTTAGTCAATTTTTTTTTCCCCTTTGCTTTTTTTTGTTTGTTTGTTTCAGTTTTTTTTTTTCTTTTCAAATTTTTATGGTTTTGATTCTCATAAATGAATCGACTGATTTTTTTCCCCATTTGTTTAAAGTTTTTTTTTGTGCTTGTTGTTGTAGTATTTTCGGATCAAATATTTCGTTATTGCCTTCGATCTTAAAAAATTATTTTCTCCTGTATCGAGATTTCTTTGCTTTCTAGGACTTCTTTTTCCCGAACTTTGAGACTTTTAAGACCGAGGCAGTTTGCCTAAAATGGTTTGTTAGTGGAGAGCAATTCCGTCACTTGGCTTTGCAGTGGACAATATCGACATAAAACAACATGCCAACCTCTGGCTTACACAGCATACATATTGTCTGTCGTTTTGAAATTTAACTGACTCAGGATGTAAAAGGTGGTTTGAGACGATGCATGCCTTAAGTTCGTAATTTGCCTTTGTTGATTAGTCAGCTCTTGCGGTTGAAGTGCAAGTTGGTTTTTTTGAGTAGAATCACATTTTCCGCCGTTGTTTTCTTCTTGAATAATTGCTGTGGCGAGTCCTCCGGGTCTCGAAAGACATGCATGCAAATATTTCGTCTAGCTCACTGCAAGAGGATTAAGCACTTTTCCTAATGCTCTAACTTCTAAAAAGGTTCAAAATCATGAGATAACTATATATATTTTTCAACAAACTCCTTCGTAGCCTTCTAGCTGTCACGCACCTCCATAACCCTGAAATTCAAAATGGTCTGGTTTCCAAACGAAGCACGCTATTGAGCTGTAAAATTGTAAACAGATAAAAAATATACCGCTTCTTATGCCTTATAAGGATGAAAACTTTGGTGACTCTTTAGTTTTGGATTTTAGAAAGTGATGACGTCAAGTGAAAACGATCTATTCGTGCCTCACCCGTACGGCGACTTAAATTTGCTATTCGTACGGGAGTCAGTGGTTCATTCGCAGAGTACGCAAATTAATCTGGCTCAAGGAAACGGAGCTCACTGGAATCGCTTTAATTCTTCTAAAGCTAAATATAATAATTTGGATAAGCAAGAATCAGCACTTACGGAGAAATTCAATGAAATGTCCTGACTCCCGTCCGAGTAGCAAATACAAGTCGCCGTGCGGGGGTGCCGTACGAGTAGCCAGTACTACGTTGTTTATATGCGGGTGCAACAACATTTCCAATTCTGATCTACACGCGCAATGAAACAAATATGTTTAGACTCAATGGCTCTTTAAGCGCGCAATTGTTAAATCAAAGGCTTAACTGGCGTTTGATACTGTATAGGTAAAACTCTCCGTGGAAGGTTTATTGAGTTTTACAAATACGAACGGCCATCGATCGATCGAGGGACTTTGTTTGACTTTGTTGCCAGGCGAGTGATACAACTTTTCTGATCTAGACGCGTAATCAAACAATTACATTTAGTCTCATGGCTCTTTATAACCACGCAAATGTTTTAAAAAAAGGTTTGAATGGCGTTTTATATTCTACAGGTAAAAGCCGTGGAAGGTTTATTACATGCAAGTTTCAGGGAGATTTGGGGCGAAACGACCTGTTTTCAGATTCTGGCTGATGCCGGTAATTATAACGAATAATGCTTGAGTTTCTATAACTAGCAGAATACAGTCCCACTCTCTGACTAAGCGGAACCGGAAATTAGCTTATCAGTACGTACTATACGCATTTCAATTTGTTACTAACAACTCAAGGGATTTCCAGATGGTCCTGCGGGATCAGCTGCGCGCGGCTGATCCAGGGTCGCATCTGGCGGTCGCGAGTTCAAGTCTCGATATGTTATTAAAGGGGTTATTCTCGAACGGCTTGGGGGTCGAATAACTTCTCCCCCGATCGAGATTTGAACTCGGGCTGGGAAGAAAATCCAGAGCCACGCGACAAAATTTTTTGGCTTGATGAATTGGTTTTTTATTTTTAATTTAGTCAAATTTTTTTTTCCCTTTGCTTTTTTTTGTTTGTTTGTTTGTTTGTTTGTTTCAGGGTTTTTTTTCTTTTCAAATTTTTATGGTTTTGATTCTCATAAATGAATCGACTGATTTTTTTCTCCATTTGTTTGAAGTTTTTTTTTGTGCTTGTTGTTGTAGTATTTTCGGATCAAATATTTCGTTATTGCCTTCGATCTTAAAAAATTATTTTCTCCTCTATCGAGATTTCTTTGCTTTCTAGGCCTTCTTTTTCGCGAACTTTGAGACTTTTAAGACCGAGGCAGTTTGCCTAAAATGGTTTGTTAGTGGAGAGCAATTCCGTCACTTGGCTTTGCAGTGGACAATATCGACATAAAACAACATGCCAACCTCTGGCTTACACAGCATACATATTGTCTGTCGTTTTGAAATTTAACTGACTCAGGATGTAGAAGGTGGTTTGAGACGATGCATGCCTTTGTACGTAATTTGCCTTTGCTGATTAGTCAGCTCTTGCGGTTGAAGTGCAAGTTGGTTTTTTTGAGTAGAATCACATTTTCCGCCGTTGTTTTCTTCTTGAATAATTGCTGTGGCGAGTCCTCCGGGTCTCGAAAGACATGCATGCAAATATTTCGTCTAGCTCACTGCAAGAGGATTAAGCACTTTTCCTAATGCTCTAACTTCTAAAAAAGTTCAAAATCATGAGATAACTATATATATTTTTCAACAAACTCTTTCGTAGCCTTCTAGCTGTCACGCACCTCCATAGCCCTAAAATTCAAAATGGTCTGGTTTCCAAACGAAGCACGCTATTGAGCTGTAAAATTGTAAACACATAAAAAATATACCGCTTCTTATGCCTGATAAGGATGAAAACTTTGGTGACTCTTTAGTTTTGGATTTTAGAAAGTGATGACGTCAAGTGAAAACGATCTATTCGTGCCTCACCCGTACGGCGACTTAAATTTGCTATTCGTACGGGAGTCAGTGGTTCATTCGCAGAGTACGCAAATTAATCTGGCTCAAGGAAACGGAGCTCACTGGAATCACTTTAATTCTTCTAAAGCTAAATATAATAATTTGGATAAGCAAGAATCAGCACTTACGGAGAAATTCAATGAAATATCCTGACTCCCGTCCGAGTAGCAAATACAAGTCGCCGTGCGGGGGTGCCGTACGAGTAGCCAGTACTACGTTGTTTATATGCGGGTGCAACAACATTTCCAATTCTGATCTACACGCGCAATGAAACAAATATGTTTAGACTCAATGGCTCTTTAAGCGCGCAATTGTTAAATAAAAGGCTTAACTGGCGTTTGATACTGTATAGGTAAAACTCTCCGTGGAAGGTTTATTGAGTTTTACAAATACGAACGGCCATCGATCGATCGAGGGACTTTGTTTGACTTTGTTGCCAGGCGAGTGATACAACTTTTCTGATCTAGACGCGTAATCAAACAATTACATTTAGTCTCATGGCTCTTTATAACCACGCAAATGTTTTAAAAAAAGGTTTGAATGGCGTTTTATATTCTACAGGTAAAAGCCGTGGAAGGTTTATTACCTGCAAGTTTCAGGGAGATTTGAGGCGAAACGACCTGTTTTCAGATTCTGGCTGATGCCGGTAATTATAACGAATAATGCTTGAGTTTCTATAACTAGCAGAATACAGTCCCACTCTCTGACTAAGCGGAACCGGAAATTAGCTTATCAGTACGTACTATACGCATTTCAATTTGTTACTAACAACTCAAGGGATTTCCAGATGGTCCTGCGGGATCAGCTGCGCGCGGCTGATCCAGGGTCGCATCTGGCGGTCGCGAGTTCAAGTCTCGATATGTTATTAAAGGGGTTATTCTCGAACGGCTTGGGGGTCGAATAACTTCTCCCCCGATCGAGATTTGAACTCGGGCTGGGAAGAAAATCCAGAGCCACGCGACAAAATTTTTTGGCTTGATGAATTGGTTTTTTATTTTTAATTTAGTCAAATTTTTTTTTCCCTTTGCTTTTTTTTTTGTTTGTTTGTTTGTTTGTTTCAGGGTTTTTTTCTTTTCAAATTTTTATGGTTTTGATTCTCATAAATGAATCGACTGATTTTTTTCTCCATTTGTTTGAAGTTTTTTTTTGTGCTTGTTGTTGTAGTATTTTCGGATCAAATATTTCGTTATTGCCTTCGATCTTAAAAAATTATTTTCTCCTCTATCGAGATTTCTTTGCTTTCTAGGCCTTCTTTTTCGCGAACTTTGAGACTTTTAAGACCGAGGCAGTTTGCCTAAAATGGTTTGTTAGTGGAGAGCAATTCCGTCACTTGGCTTTGCAGTGGACAATATCGACATAAAACAACATGCCAACCTCTGGCTTACACAGCATACATATTGTCTGTCGTTTTGAAATTTAACTGACTCAGGATGTAGAAGGTGGTTTGAGACGATGCATGCCTTTGTACGTAATTTGCCTTTGCTGATTAGTCAGCTCTTGCGGTTGAAGTGCAAGTTGGTTTTTTTGAGTAGAATCACATTTTCCGCCGTTGTTTTCTTCTTGAATAATTGCTGTGGCGAGTCCTCCGGGTCTCGAAAGACATGCATGCAAATATTTCGTCTAGCTCACTGCAAGAGGATTAAGCACTTTTCCTAATGCTCTAACTTCTAAAAAAGTTCAAAATCATGAGATAACTATATATATTTTTCAACAAACTCCTTCGTAGCCTTCTAGCTGTCACGCACCTCCATAGCCCTAAAATTCAAAATGGTCTGGTTTCCAAACGAAGCACGCTATTGAGCTGTAAAATTGTAAACACATAAAAATATACCGCTTCTTATGCCTGATAAGGATGAAAACTTTGGTGACTCTTTAGTTTTGGATTTTAGAAAGTGATGACGTCAAGTGAAAACGATCTATTCGTGCCTCACCCGTACGGCGACTTAAATTTGCTATTCGTACGGGAGTCAGTGGTTCATTCGCAGAGTACGCAAATTAATCTGGCTCAAGGAAACGGAGCTCACTGGAATCACTTTAATTCTTCTAAAGCTAAATATAATAATTTGGATAAGCAAGAATCAGCACTTACGGAGAAATTCAATGAAATATCCTGACTCCCGTCCGAGTAGCAAATACAAGTCGCCGTGCGGGGGTGCCGTACGAGTAGCCAGTACTACGTTGTTTATATGCGGGTGCAACAACATTTCCAATTCTGATCTACACGCGCAATGAAACAAATATGTTTAGACTCAATGGCTCTTTAAGCGCGCAATTGTTAAATAAAAGGCTTAACTGGCGTTTGATACTGTATAGGTAAAACTCTCCGTGGAAGGTTTATTGAGTTTTACAAATACGAACGGCCATCGATCGATCGAGGGACTTTGTTTGACTTTGTTGCCAGGCGAGTGATACAACTTTTCTGATCTAGACGCGTAATCAAACAATTACATTTAGTCTCATGGCTCTTTATAACCACGCAAATGTTTTAAAAAAAGGTTTGAATGGCGTTTTATATTCTACAGGTAAAAGCCGTGGAAGGTTTATTACCTGCAAGTTTCAGGGAGATTTTAGGCGAAACGACCTGTTTTCAGATTCTGGCTGATGCCGGTAATTATAACGAATAATGCTTGAGTTTCTATAACTAGCAGAATACAGTCCCACTCTCTGACTAAGCGGAACCGGAAATTAGCTTATCAGTACGTACTATACGCATTTCAATTTGTTACTAACAACTCAAGGGATTTCCAGATGGTCCTGCGGGATCAGCTGCGCGCGGCTGATCCAGGGTCGCACTGGCGGTCGCGAGTTCAAGTCTCGATATGTTATTAAAGGGGTTATTCTCGAACGGCTTGGGGGTCGAATAACTTCTCCCCCGATCGAGATTTGAACTCGGGCTGGGAAGAAAATCCAGAGCCACGCCACAAAATTTTTTGGCTTGATGAATTGGTTTTTTATTTTTAATTTAGTCAATTTTTTTTTCCCCTTTGCTTTTTTTTGTTTGTTTGTTTCAGTTTTTTTTTTTCTTTTCAAATTTTTATGGTTTTGATTCTCATAAATGAATCGACTGATTTTTTTCCCCATTTGTTTAAAGTTTTTTTTTGTGCTTGTTGTTGTAGTATTTTCGGATCAAATATTTCGTTATTGCCTTCGATCTTAAAAAATTATTTTCTCCTGTATCGAGATTTCTTTGCTTTCTAGGACTTCTTTTTCCCGAACTTTGAGACTTTTAAGACCGAGGCAGTTTGCCTAAAATGGTTTGTTAGTGGAGAGCAATTCCGTCACTTGGCTTTGCAGTGGACAATATCGACATAAAACAACATGCCAACCTCTGGCTTACACAGCATACATATTGTCTGTCGTTTTGAAATTTAACTGACTCAGGATGTAAAAGGTGGTTTGAGACGATGCATGCCTTAAGTTCGTAATTTGCCTTTGTTGATTAGTCAGCTCTTGCGGTTGAAGTGCAAGTTGGTTTTTTTGAGTAGAATCACATTTTCCGCCGTTGTTTTCTTCTTGAATAATTGCTGTGGCGAGTCCTCCGGGTCTCGAAAGACATGCATGCAAATATTTCGTCTAGCTCACTGCAAGAGGATTAAGCACTTTTCCTAATGCTCTAACTTCTAAAAAGGTTCAAAATCATGAGATAACTATATATATTTTTCAACAAACTCCTTCGTAGCCTTCTAGCTGTCACGCACCTCCATAACCCTGAAATTCAAAATGGTCTGGTTTCCAAACGAAGCACGCTATTGAGCTGTAAAATTGTAAACACATAAAAAATATACCGCTTCTTATGCCTTATAAGGATAAAAACTTTGGTGACTCTTTAGTTTTGGATTTTAGAAAGTGATGACGTCAAGTGAAAACGATCTATTCGTGCCTCACCCGTACGGCGACTTAAATTTGCTATTCGTACGGGAGTCAGTGGTTCATTCGCAGAGTACGCAAATTAATCTGGCTCAAGGAAACGGAGCTCACTGGAATCGCTTTAATTCTTCTAAAGCTAAATATAATAATTTGGATAAGCAAGAATCAGCACTTACGGAGAAATTCAATGAAATGTCCTGACTCCCGTCCGAGTAGCAAATACAAGTCGCCGTGCGGGTTGCCGTACGAGTAGCCAGTACTACGTTGTTTATATGCGGGTGCAACAACATTTCCAATTCTGATCTACACGCGCAATGAAACAAATATGTTTAGACTCAATGGCTCTTTAAGCGCGCAATTGTTAAATCAAAGGCTTAACTGGCGTTTGATACTGTATAGGTAAAACTCTCCGTGGAAGGTTTATTGAGTTTTACAAATACGAACGGCCATCGATCGATCGAGGGACTTTGTTTGACTTTGTTGCCAGGCGAGTGATACAACTTTTCTGATCTAGACGCGTAATCAAACAATTACATTTAGTCTCATGGCTCTTTATAACCACGCAAATGTTTTAAAAAAAGGTTTGAATGGCGTTTTATATTCTACAGGTAAAAGCCGTGGAAGGTTTATTACATGCAAGTTTCAGGGAGATTTGGGGCGAAACGACCTGTTTTCAGATTCTGGCTGATGCCGGTAATTATAACGAATAATGCTTGAGTTTCTATAACTAGCAGAATACAGTCCCACTCTCTGACTAAGCGGAACCGGAAATTAGCTTATCAGTACGTACTATACGCATTTCAATTTGTTACTAACAACTCAAGGGATTTCCAGATGGTCCTGCGGGATCAGCTGCGCGCGGCTGATCCAGGGTCGCATCTGGCGGTCGCGAGTTCAAGTCTCGATATGTTATTAAAGGGGTTATTCTCGAACGGCTTGGGGGTCGAATAACTTCTCCCCCGATCGAGATTTGAACTCGGGCTGGGAAGAAAATCCAGAGCCACGCCACAAAATTTTTTGGCTTGATGAATTGGTTTTTTATTTTTAATTTAGTCAAATTTTTTTTCGCCTTTGCTTTTTTTTGTTTGTTTGTTTGTTTGTTTCAGGTTTTTTTTTTCTTTTCAAATTTTTATGGTTTTGATTCTCATAAATGAATCTACTGATTTTTTTCCCCATTTGTTTGAAGTTTTTTTTTGTGCTTGTTGTTGTAGTATTTTCGGATCAAATATTTCGTTATTGCCTTCGATCTTAAAAAATTATTTTCTCCTCTATCGAGATTTCTTTGCTTTTTAGGCCTTCTTTTTCGCGAACTTTGAGACTTTTAAGACCGAGGCAGTTTGCCTAAAATGGTTTGTTAGTGGAGAGCAATTCCGTCACTTGGCTTTGCAGTGGACAATATCGACATAAAACAACATGCCAACCTCTGGCTTACACAGCATACATATTGTCTGTCGTTTTGAAATTTAACTGACTCAGGATGTAGAAGGTGGTTTGAGACGATGCATGCCTTTGTACGTAATTTGCCTTTGCTGATTAGTCAGCTCTTGCGGTTGAAGTGCAAGTTGGTTTTTTGAGTAGAATCACATTTTCCGCCGTTGTTTTCTTCTTGAATAATTGCTGTGGCGAGTCCTCCGGGTCTCGAAAGACATGCATGCAAATATTTCGTCTAGCTCACTGCAAGAGGATTAAGCACTTTTCCTAATGCTCTAACTTCTAAAAAGGTTCAAAATCATGAGATAACTATATATATTTTTCAACAAACTCCTTCGTAGCCTTCTAGCTGTCACGCACCTCCATAACCCTGAAATTCAAAATGGTCTGGTTTCCAAACGAAGCACGCTATTGAGCTGTAAAATTGTAAACACATAAAAAATATACCGCTTCTTATGCCTGATAAGGATGAAAACTTTGGTGACTCTTTAGTTTTGAATTTTAGAAAGTGATGACGTCAAGTGAAAACGATCTATTCGTGCCTCACCCGTACGGCGACTTGAATTTGCTATTCGTACGGGAGTTAGTGGGTCGTCATTGGCTAATGAGTGTGCAGAGAGTACGCAAATTAATCTGGCTCGAAGAAACGGCACTCACAGGAATCGCTTTTATTCGACTAAATCTAAATATAATATCTTGGATAAGCAAGAATTAGCAATGTTGTTTGTTCTTGATTTTGTCAGGGTGAGTTTGATGTTTATTTGGTGGTAGACGGCACCAACAAACCTTTATACCACTGTAAGGTAAAAGCTCGTGGATTTGCGCACTTGGTGAGTCTTCAAACAGTAGTAATTACTTACTTTTAATGTCTTTAATAATATTTACTCTCTAACGTCTCCCGTTTGCTTTACAGCACACTACACAACACAACAGTGAACAGAATTTAGTTTTTACGTTATTACTTTTCCTGTTTTATCAAATCACTTGTACTAATTGTGATCGCCTGTTGAATTTTTGTCGAGAGTGTTTATTACTCCAGTTTACTCACATTTGCTTGAGCCCAAGCCGTGGCCTAATACCGAGGCAACCGTCTCAATGGGTTACTCACAAGGAGGTACTCCAACTGCTCAGGTCCTACATGTATGATAACTTTATTACTTCAAATTAAATTTGTAATCTATATGTACTCTTTTGAGTGATTTTTGAATATTGAGTGTTGACTATGACTCAAGTGATCACTCGGACCAATCACAAAACACACCCAAAACTAAAAGAAAATGCGTGTAGCTGCCGCAAAGCATAGGAAAACGTGTGCAAGCGGACCACGATTGGCTTTGTTTTACTTCTGATTGAATAAGAAAATTGGCAGAAGTTTTTTTTTTTTAAGCCACCCGTGTAGCATATTTATGCAAAACCAATTCCTTTTCGACCCTCCCAGGTCATGTCAAATATAAACGGCTCCAATGCGGGCCCCCATAGTCCTTTTGTTTCTCTCTCCCTTCAGGCTGGTTTGGACTTGCTGTCTGCTGGTCACATGTTGGCTGAAGGGTAAGCTTTTGACCCCAGCAAAACATAATAGCTCTTTTCAGTAGGAAGAAGAGCGTTATTTTCTTTGTCGCGCAATAATGACAAATGTTGCGTGACAACCCTGGATCTCCTAATACACGTTTCTACGTTTGTTTGTTCTCCAGGTACCCTGGATGTTGTGTTTGGGGAAATCGATCATTAAATTCGAGACTAATCAAGAGAATTGTCGTTAATCTTCCATCACTCTGCCAGATTACTTTTTAAGAGTTCAGTGCAGGTTACTGTAAATGTATTGTGTGCTGGAAGATGACTCTAGTGTCGACATCGCATTTTTTAAGGTCGTTATTTGTTTGTAACGCAACAAACCGTTACGTGATCCTTAGTTAACGTAAGGGGCTACTTATCACTTTGTAAAATATACTAAGATGTCAATAAACAATTAATGATCTTATGTCGTCAGTGTCCGTTATTTAGTCTGCCTCGCAATGTAATGAAACCCATGAATTCAGGGCATCTGATGTCCTCATTAATTGTTACCTCCGCCCAACCCGTCCTACCCTAACCCTATGCAGCTTCCATGAGTCTTCAGCACCTTTTGTGGAAGAGCGTTCGACGGGTGTGCAAAAAATATCGGGTCCTTTCGTAAGGAATCAGAATTTTTCTTCCCATCAGCTTTGTTGGTCATCACCCGGGCCGGAGCTTCCAGTGACTACCCATCGCTTACGCTGGAGCGAGACTGGGTACTAAATTTACGAACTTCCGAGCGCGAAAAGCGACTTCCGCTCGTGCGGCTTTGCACGTTTTCTGCACAAAATGACAAGTGATTGTGTTTCTGTCCCGTTCGTGTGTGTTTACATGCTTTCCTCTTAAGCGAAGAGATATTTAGGATTTAGAGATGGCGGCGAGTGTCGTTCGTGGGTTCAGTCGGCTTGGAATGATTTCCGTACAGGTCCCTACTTCATTATGCATGCAGAATAAATTAATTATTCATTCGCGCTGTTGTTTTGTAGAACAATACGTATACCCACGAGAACCGAATATATACATGGGTAATTTGTACTTACGGAATGAATAAAAACGGATCTCATTTTTTCTCTCCCTCCCTCTCTCTCTTCTTTCCCTTCATCGCCCACACCATTACTCGTTTTTGTCCCAGCTTTCCCCTTTCTATCCCTTCGTCTTGTTCTTATTTCCAGATCCCGCTCGGCTTTTAAAAAAAAAACCTCTAAAAAGAAAGAACAAAGCGCCACAGTTCCAAAGGACGTCTATTGTTATCGCTATTGTTTTCTTGAAACAAAGGAGTGTATGCATAATGAAGTAGGGACCTGTGCGGAAATCTTGCCATTTCTTTTTCCGAATTACGCAATGAAGTCATCTTTACGGCAGCTCAGAAGGGTCACCAACCAACACAACTCCCGACGAATTAGTTCATTTTTTGGTCACGCTAGATGTTCTTGTCCCCAGGATCACCTGTCCATCTTAGCTGGCAGAGGCCTTGGCACCAGGAAAAGGTGGCTCCGGAGACACATGATTTGATTGATGAAATTCTTGGACTAACATTTTCTCTATATTCAACGCTGGTTTCTCCTTCCCGAAAATATCCACTAGTTGATCTCTAACTAAAACCGTTTGATCAAATCACCTACTGACCTTAATAAGTTTTTTTAAAAACTGGCTTACGGGGGAAATTTTCAGTTAAGTCCCTCATTATGGCGCGTTTTCAGGGTCAAAATCAAAAACTAACGTTTCCACTATCTTTGACCTCTATAATCATACGGACGCTTCTAATACAGACACTTTGTTTCGTCCCTGATTGGTGTCCATAGTACAGCTATATTTAAGCCAGCGTAAGCCAGTCTGAGTCAAAGCTGACCCTGTTATCAAAAGGAGCCATTGCAAACTGAACTATTACAACTTCAAAATTAGCTATTTCAATTGTACATATATAAGACTGAATTAAAAAGCAATCTAAGCTACGCCTATGATAATAAAACCATGTAAAATCTATATTAACCTAGTAAGTATATAAAAGCTAAGAAAATATCAGAAAACATAAAAAGATACAAAAAAAACTAAAGTACAAAAGATGCAACTGGAGTTAACAACTTCAGGTATAAGCAGCAGGAGAAGATTTAATTGGCTTTCTGTTGCGGAATACTTGAAAATGTTTTCCATTTTTTGCTATCGTTTACTGGTAAAATCTTTCACGAAATCCTTTTTGAGATTTTGAAGCTGGCAAAGGTAATCTTGGCGGGTTTTTTACTCCTGTGGCTGTTTGCATTTTCTGTTTAGTTTGTTGACGCGAGAAAGAAAACTTGTCATGTTTCTTTTTTCTGAAGACGTTGCTATTTATCAGTTTCAAAAATCTAGATGGAAATCTGTTAACGGATTTCATTCTGGCATTCATATAATAAGAACAAGGGCGTAGCCAGGGGGGGTCCTGGGGTGCCCGTGACCCCCCTTTTGTAAGCCTTTTTTAAGCAAACAACCTACAACAGGTGGCGAAAACGCCATGAAGATGTGTGAGACCGTCACTTTGACACAGTGTGACCCCCCCTTTGAACGATCTGGTGAGTACCCTCACTTTTACACAGTGTGACCGCCCCCCCCCCCCCCCCCACCCCTTTGAAAAATCCTGGCTACGCCCCTGAAGAAACACGAAGTTGTTTCACAAATGTTTATTTTTATGAATCATCCTGTGTACCTACTTAAACTATTTACTGATCAACTATTAAAAAAGTAAACTAAGATGTGATCGCTTGCAAGTCACGTTTCAGTTTAGTTACAAAGTATAAGCTTCTAACTTGTCAAATCCAAAAACTTCCATTTCACTGAGAGGAGAGACTGATTGAT
>NC_090872.1:10718189-10740689 GCF_036669935.1 Montipora foliosa
AAATATGTAATTTCCACTCTTGACCACCGTCACAGTCGGTCCGTTGTTATCACAACAAGAGTGAAAGTTGGACGCAGCCCAGCCATCACGCGAGGAACAATATAACAACTTCTCGCTGGCGATTGTGATGGGCCCGGTTTCCTTCAACCACTTCACCAATGCTTGGCGTTGTTCTGATGACAAGATCGCAGAATCCTTGAAGAAACTTGCTCTCAGCGCTTTAACTATTCCTTCAATTTGATAAAATTCGGCCTCGGCCAGTAACTCCACGCGAATTATCTCGTCTTTAGGCACAAGAAGCTGCCCAGTGCGAAGATAATTCAGGATATGCCGGAAGTGAGTTCCATCGCGATCAATGAAGTAAGTTCCATCCTCGCTTGGCTTTGTGTCAAATCTTCCTGAAAACATGGCATGTAGCATTGAACCTGGCATAAACGTGATGAAAGGAAAGCGTATAAGCGTCGGGCAAAACAGGAAACATTGTCGCATCCGGAAACAAAACTGAATGTTGCAGAACTGCAAATGTTTCATGTTAATTAAGCCACCTGGCAGACATAATTTTTCAGTTGTGAGAAGGAAAGAATCTCTGAAGCATTTCAAAAACACACATGTATTTGCTTTCGAAAAATGCTTCCACTCAACACAGCGATTTTTCCTTGTTTAGCCGAGGATCTATTATTAGAAAGGTCTAGAATGGCCTCGGTCTTTGATAACATTAGGTTTTAGTATACAATTCATGATTCTTCCGAGTCCTTGACAAGATAATTGAACGTAATTATTTATTCCAAATCACCTGGATCTTTATTCAGGGTTACCAAACTGGTTGAGAAAAGGTGGCCGCCGATATCGAGTTTCACCTTTTTCGGGAAATGATTTCTTGCTGTCTCATCATGAGCTTCATTTCCCTTGCGAACTCTTCTCGTCTCGCGGTTTGAAATGTCGACGTCTTTGACGCGTTTCTCGGCATCCTGAAGCGCTTCGTTGCTGCGAGAACTAATTTCTTTCGCCGAGTTACGCGATGAAGACATCTTCCCTGACACAAAGAGATCGTAAATCGATTCTCGGAGAATTGTGTAAAATATTCACGCTAGACGTGAAAAAGTGATATTGACATATTAAGGACGTTCGCGCCAAAATCTTCCTACGGTGAGATTTTCTTCATTTCTCGCCTAGAGTTAGGTCATAAAGTACTTACTCCAAAAATGAAAAAAAAAATGGGGGTCACCGACTTTGTTTCGGAGAAAATGGCAGTGGAAAAATGCCTTAATTTCGAGAAATCGGTCATAATAGCGAGATGTAGGCTCATCTGCTCATCCATCGAAAATCATAAAAATAAACTGTTGGAGTGAAAGTTTCCATGCATAGGCTTTTAGGAGTGAGATTTTTAGATAATTGTATGCCGCTAGGGATGTGGTGAACAGTAGAGTTCGTCCTCGACGAGTGTTTTCGTAAGCTCTATCCGTTGCAACCACTACCGGAATTCGATGGCACGAGGAAAGAAAATGTTAAAAAAAGATAACTTCTTACGGTGAGAATTTTTTTATTTCATCATATTTTGTAGATAGTAAGTAAAGTAAGTGATTCATGATTTAAAAAATAGGGGTCACCGATGATCTGAACGAGTAAAATCGATGTGATTTTGCAAAGCTCATGGAAAAGTTCGTTTGTCACGCTTTTGCGTGACCTGTCGGGCAAGGACTGGAACCCAACAGAGGATCGATCGTTGAAGAGATGAAAGGTTTTTACCGAAAAAAAAACCTTTTTCGAGCATAGCAACGACGTTTTAAGCAGGGGTCATCTTCATTTGGTTGGTTTTTTGTATAATATCTCCCCATTGCCGTCATGCTCATCCTCTGGAGCGTGTTTTTTGTGAAATTCAATCGCTGATAGTTTCCACGCAGGTCCGTACTATTCAAGCGGACGAGGACGAAAATACTCCTCAATTTTCACGAAAGTAAAGGAAAAGAACTTTAAAAACATGCATTCACTTGGAACTTAAGTTCGTAGGGTAATAAAAACATTAAAAAGAAATAGCCCCATTAAATTTACGCAAGGGTTCGTCCACGACTTTTCCAAACTTTCAGCCACTGGTCTACTCGATCAGCTACCTTTTCCCGAGCTTTTCCATCCTCCCGCTCACTTCTCTTTGAAGTTTCATGATGATTCGGAAATAAATGTGCCATTCTTTTGCCGGCCTGTAATTTTTTCCTCGGCGTTTTTTTCGCCATGTTATTTTAACTGATGCTCGAAAAATTTGTATGAAAGCCAAGTAGACTAGTGCACGACTGATAAAACCTCGCGAATATCAGTCGTGCAGTAGTCTACTTGACTTTCATAAATATTTTAAATCAATTTTGACTGATCACGATCTTCTCTGATCCAACGCTGTGCAAGACTTACCGTCCACGGTTTTTGCAAAGGTTTTAAAACCTCAACTTCACTAATACTCAAAGTAATGCGTGACATATTACAGTCGCGTTACATGCGCAGCAACGTTGCGCACAAACAATTAGCGCGAACGTCCTTAAGATATTGCCAGCAAACGATATCGAAAAATGGAAAACATTTAACAATAATTGGACGCGGTTGAGCAAAATATCGTAATTTATCAGTGGCGAGCAGATCAATTATTTGCCGAAGCCGAAGGCTGAGGCAAGTAATTGATCCGCGAGACACTGGGCGAGGCAACTTAAAAAGCACAAGACTGGCCCTCATCGAATGGCTGAAGCGCGGCCAGAGGAAATGATTTCTAGCCAGATATATAAATTTATTTTATTTTATGGTTTTCTATTTACTTATGGTGAAAATAAATTATATCTGTGGTTAAAGACCTCACTTATGCTCACGTAACAATGAACAAGCAAAGCATACTTCAAGCATATCTAAGTAAAACTGTGTACGAATCCCTTGGCCTCCTACCAATGTGTCCCGGGTTCGATTCCCAGACTTGGCGTCATATGTGGGTTGAGTTTGTTGGTTTTCTACTCTGCACCGAGAGGTTTTTTCCCGGGTACTCTGGTCCACTTACAGTGTCCCCAATTGGTGCTTCAGCGCCAGAAGAACTAGACACTTAAATAAAGTTCCTTTTTAGTTCCTTTCCTTGGCCAACGTTAACATGAAGTGTGTTTTATACTATTTATAGTGACGTATCCACTGGATAAAAATATCAAGCCTCAGAACAACCGGAGCTTGTCTTGGTTCCAACATCATTTGGATGGCTGGCGGAGCTACAAATGCGATGTTAAACGAGTACGAGTTGGACATACGGAAAGGGTTTTCGTGTGATATGGCCGAATGTTTTTCGCCTTGTCTAGCTTATATAGACGCAAGCTTTGTCGAATGGTTTGAAATTTCCTTATCTCCCACAACTCGGCCTGTGTAGAGGCATTCATCATTGTAGCAGTCAAAAGGTTAATGAATACGAGTAAAGCGACTGTCCTTGACAGGGGTCCTCGCAGTTGCAAGTCATTAAAAAATGACCCTTCACATTTTTGCTCTTATTCCCATCACGGGTATATTTTTGAGGTCAATCGAAACCGGTATTTTCCCACGGCAGAATGTCGAGAGTTATACCAGTGTTAAAAAAAGGATTTTAATCAGACCTTAATAACAATCGACCGATATGAGTTCGACCAGTTGTTTCCAAGATTCTCAAGAAAACCATTTAACTTCCAATCAGAGTTTCCGTTTTGTCCGTAGCATACTTTTAAGCGCCTTGTTTTGCTGGCTGCAACGCTCATTGCCAGCGACCTTTGAAAAAATAGTATGTTTGGGTCCTCGCCATGCGTAGTACTTGAATAGTGTTTTAGCTGAAAAGTCATAATTGCGCAAAATCCGTTGATTACTTAGAGCATTTAATCACTTTAGTAACCGGGAAAATAAATTAGTTTCGAGCAGACGAAGCTGTTGATTTTTTTTTTGGTGTTTTCCTTTCGATCGTTCAGTTAGGAAAGTACAGTCTCGATGCTTAATTAATAAGCTGAAGGTATTTGAACATCACCTTGCACCTTGTCTCTTTACTGTACATGGTAAAAAGACAGAAATCTCACTCTGAAATACTGCTTCAGGGGCACCCAACGAAATGGAGTCTTTTAATTTTGTTGGAAAAAAGGTCTTCCGCACTCCCAGGATGTCCCAGCTCCCAGCAAGATAGAGAGGGAAACTCCCAGCCAGCCGACTTCCCAGCATTACTAAAGCGCTCCACAAGTTTTTTTTTTCTCAACATGCGAAAAGTTGAACCAGCGGTAACCTTATTGTAAACGAGTTCTCCTCCAGTCTCCCCCAGTTTCTGTTCTCATCCACCCAGCAGGGATTGAATTAAAGCTTCCTAGCGAAAGAGTATGAAAATTAATAACTTGCCAGCCAGCTAAATTTCCACTGCGAAACAGGTATTTTGCGGAAGGCCTTCTGCTACGTTCTCGCGTGACGTGTCGCGTGACGTTTTTTAAGCGTGACAAACAGGCGTGCTGTACACTCATTCCCAGTTCGCTCTCAGGTGCTGTGCTGTGCTGTGCTTCTGATGTGAGGAAAGGCTTAGAAAATTACCGTAAAGGCAAAATCTTAACACAACGATTACACGGAATCGGTTGGGTGACACTTTGCTTATTACTAAACCTTGAATTTTATCCTTAATGCAAAGTCGGTGATGCTGGCCTTTGTGGGTAAGTAAGCTTACCAATCAATGAAGATGAAGTTTGCTTGTCAGAATTTTAATTCATTTGCGCCTTGCTTTGTTTTTTCCTTCAAGTTTAAGTTATGTACAATTAACCTTAAGAGGTATCTACTGTCTCAGGCTTAAAAGGCATTTCTAAATAAATGATATTCTCATGGTGGAAAATATCCTGGAAATATCAGATTTGATATTCACTAAACGCGGGCAATATGTTACTGAAGGATTTTTTTTCAACTTACAGCGTTTTAGGAATTTTCGGCACTTAAGTAGCTGATAGCACACTGATTTTATGTAAGCTTGCTTATTGCAATGTAATTTTTGTAATAATTATATCATTATAGGTTTATACTTCATGCTGTTGGCAAAGGCTCTTGTCATTGCACAAGGTAATTATTTTCCTTTGTGAACTGTAGATATATGCTGTGTGTAGATTTGTTACTGTTATTAAAGGCCCACATTTTTTTGCCTAGAGTGCATTGGGAATCTAATGTTAAATTACAGCTAGATACATTTCGTTTTGAGGATACTACTTTTTTGAAGTGAAAGCACATCACTACAGTGAGCTTCTGGAAAATGTGGACCTTTAAAGTAGTGATAAATGCGCCAGATTTTGATGTGATTATACATACATGCATGCATGCATGCATGTATGCATGCATGCATACATACATACATACATACTTACTTACTTAATTGACCACTCCCTATAAGGGCTTTTCAGGGCCAATGAAACACAATCACAACAGAACAGAACATTCAGCAACAACTGTTAATTATATAAGAATCCCAACTGGCTGCAGGCAAAGCAGTTGGCTATTTACAAGTGCAGCTGAGAAGTTGAACCAGGGAGTCTACCAGGAACAAATTCAACCAGTGGTCAGACTTAACCACTGGGCCACCCTGCCTCTCCCATTTATCCAAGCGGATTCAAATTTTGCTCAGATAATAAGGAGTTTAAAGGGGTTGCGCAGTTCGTTTTACCATTTACTTGCCCCTTCTCGCTATACAACTTAACATTAACTCAGAAATTATTTTTTAAACAGCGCAAACCAATTCTTGTGACGAGAAATTGCCTGTTGAGCATAGTTTACTTATTAATTCAAGGCAATTAATTCAATGTAAGTAACTTAATTTAATCAAGTCAATTAATTTAATTAAGTCAATTTAATCAAGTTAATTAATTCAATTTAATTAATTCAAGTTAAGTCAAGTTACAAACAATTTGGATCAACTTTTAAAAACTGTTAGGCTGAACAGTTTTCAAAAACTCTAATTCACAATCCATTTTAATCTTCTTCAATTTTCCCTATCGTTTGTCTCCTTTTGTATTTGCTGCCTTATGCAAACCTTCTTTCAATGTTCTATGTAGTTATTTCTATGTTTTGCTTGATTTGGTTGCCAGTTTCTGATCGCTAAATTTGGCTAAATTTCGTGACACAGCCCCTTAAAGCATAAAGGTCTGTTTAAACGGTGTCAACATTTGACCAAAAGTTGAATGGATGTTGGGCAAATGTTGGACGCAAAAACAAAGTTGTGTAGATCGAGGCCGTTCAAAGGGTTCCAACATTGCACCAGCAAAAGAACCAACACTTTTGTGAAATTTGATTGTGAGGGACTAAGAACTAGAAACCAGACTCTCTTGTCCAGATAAACTATTTGCCGCTATATTGATTTGGCGATCGTGGAGCATGCGTGTGTTCTACAGCAATATTGTTGAACAGAGTGTTCACACGGCTTCAACACCATTCAACATTTTCGAGGACAAAGGAAAAGTTGAATCGATGTTGAATGATAGTTTAACCCATTGACAAGTACAAATGTCTGGCGTTAGACAGAGTAAAATACGTCTGACTGGTTTAGGCCGGTTTAGGTGTTGAAGGGTTAAACCAATTTAAACTTGATACGACACGCTTTCAACAATGTTGGACGACTTGTTCAAATGCACCGAACTTTTGGTTCAACAAAGTGTTGAATGCATGTTGAAGCAAATGTTGAAACCGTTTAAACGGGCCTTAAGACATGTTTGAACCATGGAAGAATCTGAAAGTGAATACTTCGCATGCCAGGACAGTTATCTCTCCCAGATTTTAAAAAAGTAATCGTCTTTTATCATCAAAAGATACCTTAGTAGCAGGTTGCCGGTTCCTGTCCATGGCTCAAAAACCGCGCACCAGTGGCTCAGTTGGTTGAGCATAGGGGTGCCATGCAGGAGATCGTGAGTTCGACTCTGGCCAGACCAACACTTGGCAGGGCTTCTGATAGGGTGCAAAAAAAAAATGGAAATCATGCGGCACTTTTAAGTCTCACTATGCGGCAAGAAAGGCCTATTATGCGGCAAATTATGCAATTTCATTTTACCGGTGGTTGTTTGATCTAAGGGGAGCACAATCCATTCCTTGCTGCTCAAGAACATATTTGAGCACAATGGAATGATGAAAAAATCTGAAATAAATCATTTGTTGCTTCCTTCTTAATTATTGAAATCAGAGGTGGCTAATTTGCTGAATGATTTAGTGTCACATGACTCAGCTTCAAGGAGCTATAGTTGTCCACCACAAACTTTCGAAGATGATGAACCAATTGTGCAAAACAAAAGACCATTGTCAACGTGAAATGATTCTTTGGAGTACTTTCTTGCCCTGTTTTTTGCCAAATTGTATACAGAGAGGTGCGATTTTTTTCCTGTGAAGAACTCTGCACTAGGTGTTTTATTTGTTTCAGTAAAAGAAAATACAACACATTACAAGCGATGATGCAGTAGTTTTCACGCCACATATCTTCAGAGAATATGTAAATGATTGTGATTGGTTTATTTAGAAAAATGGCTTGTTGTCAATGAGCAGTCGCTTACCATAAAAAACCAGCACCAGGTCCCCAACAAGTAAAATGACGTGTAGAAAGCCAGTTTGTTGGTTCGTTGGTTCTTTCCAGTTTTTGGTGTCTTTTGAAAGCTAAAATGGCTTGAGATAACGTTTAAATTATCAGAGAACTCACGAAAAAGCGAGATTTGCGTGAATTGTGCGATTTTGTACAAATTATGCGATTTTTTGCGATTTTAAGTTTATTATGTGAAATTGCAACCTCGCATAGTATCAGAACCCCTGACTCAGGGTCTTAAAAGAATTGAGGAGAAATTGCTGCCTTTGTAATTACATTCACAAATGGTCAGACTCAAGTCTTCTCGGATTAAGGACTATGAACCCGTGAAGAGAAGGGGGGTGGGGGGCAGACCCCTGGTGTTGTGGTCCATCCTCCTTTCATATACCGGGTCCATGCTTGGGTTGGGTGGGTTGATGAGATCAAAATGCACTGATCACGGCTGCCAGAGGTGCCTTTACAAGCTGACGTCCGATCTTACCCTAGAGAAAGAATAGAAAACTGTCATAATACTTTTAGCTTCTAGCTTAAGCTCCCTAACCACCCAGGGGTATCCTCATCCCACATTGCATGGCTTCTTAGAGGATTGTCTGCCATGTTAATGTATCATTCCCTTACCAATTATTAAATAAATGTGTATATTTGAAGACATGTGTGCGTGTTGTGGACGAAATGCAGAAGTAATCTTTGCACTGTAGCTGGTCAATTTAAGCAATTGCCTCCTATCAGCTATTTCCATATAACCCGCAATGCGTTTTGTTTTCTCTGCAAATTTTACATTAACTATTGTTTTCAAATGCACTTGGAAATAGTTGACAATAGTTTATGCAAAATTTGTGGGGAAAACAAAGTGCATTGCGGGTTGTATGAAAGTCTCTAATTGACACCTGAAAAATTCAGGTGACTTCAGCGGGATTTGAACCCGTGACCTCTGTGATGCCAGTGTAATGATCTGCCAACTGAACTATGAAACCACTCAGTAGGCAGCAGGTCAATTTGTTGGACTGTATACACCCTTTTAATAAGTCTAATATATTCCGTTTTCCGCTAATGACGTCGAACTCTTGCTTTCAAATTTTATTTAGGAATGCACAAAAGCCTAAAACTTTTCCGATTTCTTTTCTTGTTTGAAGCCTTAGTACATTTCTGAATAAATTTTAAAAGCATGAGTTTGACGTCATTAGCGGAAGACGGCATATATTAGACTTATTAAAAGGGTGTATAAGAGACAATAATAATTGCTTAAATTATTCATTAAGTTTGAGGATCACTTGTCAGTTTTTGTCCCTTACCAATAATATGTTGCGTTCATTTCTAAATGGCAAACTGAAAAATCATAAAAAGTCTACTCACACAAAGCCAATTCTTGCTTCAGATTTATTGGCCTAGTAATACTTATTGTACAGTTACTGATTATTCTGAGATCACATCAAAATCTTGTTGTTGGCATACCCATATTGTGCAGAAAAATGTAGTAGAAGAGGATAAAATTTAATATTCTTTGAAGTATAGCTAATGACAATAGACTTGATTACAAATCAACGTACATAATTTATATGACAGGTGACCCTAGAATAAAAATGATGATGATAATAATAATTATAATATTATTATTGTAAAGTTATATGTCAAATTTGACAAAATTCTATGTTGTTTTTTGTGAGAGTCAAGGGAAAAATTTCTTGGAGCAGAGTAGACAACCAACAAACTCATCCATTATGGTTTGGAGTTCAAGAGTCGTGCACTCACCACTGTGTTAACACTGCTGGCAAGTCAATTTTACATTACAGCATTTCTGGTGGCTTTTTGTATGCCACCAGTAATGTGCTTTAGACCATTTCAGGATACTTATCTGCCTTTGCAAATATTATTTAGGACTATGCCCTGTTCATGATTTCTCAAAAGATTTGTGAGCAGAGTTGATGCAATAACAAGTGCGATTGTGAAATCCACCCAGAACCGTTGGTGTATGAAACTTGTAATTTCTCTGCTCTAAGACAGTTTTTCAGTTACTCTCCATTCCTTCTCATGTTGTGAACTAGCAGTTGAATTGATTTGATTTCATGGTCACATTGTACATTTTTGCTTAAGTTGCTCCATTCGGTTCTTAGCAAAATGGGGCTTTGAGGAGCTCCTATACATGGAAACTTGTCAGCTGTTGCAGTCCATTTTGTATTTTTCAGATTGTTCTTTGAATATGACTCTGAATGCTCCAAAGTCCCCCTCGGAAAGTGAATTTGTCACCTCACACTACCCCAATGGTTTTCCCGTAAACAAGACTTGTGGATGGTTCATCAAGGCTCCAGAGGGTTACATTATTAAGCTCAACTTTACAGAATCTTTTTTGAACTTTCCTTTTGATAGTGTTCATGTTTATGATGTTTTTGATGAGGAAAGGTCAGACCACAGCCTTATCAATCTTATCAGATTTTATCCAAAAATCATATCTCGTTCGCGGGTCATCTACATTTTATTCAAGAACAACAAGACGTATGCCATTAGGAACCAGATAAAGGCCATTTACAAGGCTTTCAAATCAGGTACTTGAGGATAATTAATTTTTTATCATTTGTCTTTATCATTGCTTTAATCATTATAATAATAGTTGTTATCATCATCATCATCATCATCATCATCATCATCATCATCATCATCATCATCATCATCATCATCATTCATGGATATCACCAATGACATCAATATTTTTCCCTAAATAAGCAGATTATGACAGTTTGGGGATGCAAGGAATAATATAATAACTTGATGAGTTTGGTCGAGCACTGGACTTACTGTGCGGGAGGTTGCGGGATCAAACTCCAGCCAGACTAACACTTAGGGTGCGTTCGATTGACCGTATTCCGGAATAAGAATGCGTGGAATATAAGGTAGAAATCCTTCGCTTTTACGGTGATTCACATAAAAATTGTCAAACATCCACTAAAATGCTATTTTAAACATATGTTTGTTGTCCTTGCTGCTTCGAAGCGCGCCAAACATACCGTTTTAATCATCACCCCTCGTATTCTTATTCCGGAATAGGGTCAATCGAACGCACCCTTAGGGTCTTTAAATAACTGAGGAGAAAGTGTTGCCTTTGAAATGACATGTGAAAAGCGCTAGAATCTCTAATTTTCTCAGATGAGGATGATAAAGCATAGACCCCTTCTCACAACTCTTCAATGTTAATAGCCGTGTGGGACGAAAAAAGGAACCATACACTGTTTGCAAAGAGTAGGGAGTTCCCATTTTTGTGGTCTGTTCTCTGTGGTATACCATGGTTGGGAGGGAGGGTAAATGCTAGGTACAATTTAAGCAATAGAGGACTTTTTCCATGTTTACGTTAGCCTCATCTAAACACGAGGGGGAGTTGGGAGAATTCAAGTCAGTTATGCAAACAGAGGAGCAGGGGTGGTGTAGTGGTGAGAACACTCACCTCCAACCAATGTGGCCCGTGTTCTATTCCCGGTCCCGGTGTGTTGAGTTTGTTGTTGGTTCTCTCCTTGCTCCGAGAGGTTTTTGTCTGGATACTCTGGTTTTCCCCTCTCCTCTAAAACCAACTCTGCCAAATTCCAATTCGAGCCGGAATGCACGGATACATGTGGAACAAGCTCCCAAGCACTCTTAAGGTGTTCCATGGGTAAACAAATTCCATTTTTCATTTTCCCGAGAAATCAAGGTTTGCATAACTGTTGAGAATTCTCCCAACTCCCCCGAGTGTTTGGATGAGGCTATGTAAACACAGAAACAGGTCATCCATGTTAACAAATGAAGGAAAATGCTAGTTTTTTTAGTTGATACACGCCCATAATTATTTCCTACCAGCCAATTAAAACGTGCGTCTCACAACACAACCAATCAAAATTTGTGTGATGTCACAGCCCGGTTTACGTACTCTCATCTAAACACAGATATTGACCAATGGGAGTGCACGTACTATTCTAATTATTTTATAAAATCTAATATAAAATCTAACAATCTAATATAAAATCGAGTAAAGAACGATATGACGATGATGATGACATGCATCATGAAGGATCTATTTATTTTTTCCTTGACTCGAACTTCTCTGCAGTCTTGAAGGAAAGGTTTAAGCAATAGAGGACGTTTTCCGTCTTTCCAAAGCCTCATCTAAACTTGGGGAGGAGTTGGGAGAATTTGAGACAGTTATGCAAATCCTCGACTACGTCTCAGGTTTGCATAACTGTCAAGAATTCTCCCAACTTCCCCATGTGTTTAGATGAGGCATGGAAACACGAAAAAAAAGTCCTCAGCTCTATTGCTTTTATAAAGTATTTGTCAAAGATAATTGGACAAATGAAGGAAAATTCTTGATTGAAACAAATTTTCTTGATACAGGCTCATATTTCCTACCAGCCAATCAAAACGCGCGTCTGACGGCGCATAACCAATCAAAATTCGTGTGATGTCACAGCCGTGTTTCCATACTCTCATCTAAACACAGCTATTGACCAATGACAGTGCGCGTACCATAAAGGGTAAAGGTCGTTTTTTGATCAGAACCATCTTGTTTGTGATATTATGATTATCTTATCAATGAAGGAATTTCACTTTGCCATTTTCGAATGGCAAAGGGATCTGTGACGTGAAGATACGTGTTTGTGACATCATAGGTGTTTTTGGCATATTAGGATGCATTGATAGTAAATTTCAAGAAGAAAATGACAATTCTGAAAAGATCTATCTCGATGAGGTTTACCCATTTGAACCACAAAGTGGTACTATGATAAAAAAATCACTTCCCTTTTTCTTCAGATTTTCAAAGTGTGATTGCTTAAAATTTGACAGGCAAATTTTGAACTTTGATTTTTATCCAAAGGCTGTTTATTTTGAGTGTAAGTTTTGGATTTCATGGTCCGTCATTAATCAAGTTCAAAACTGATCGATTGGACCTCAGAGGGTTGGATCTAGGTAAAGGTGATGTCATTTACTCACTAGCTTAAAATTTCATCTTGCAAACCCAGCTTATTATACATGCAAAACACCAGTTTTAAAGTCTGAAAACTCCCTTGCTGCATATTAATTTACCCGTGTACACACGCATTGCATTCTTAAATTGTTGAGTCTTTGACGTCATTTTCTCCTCGATCTCGCTCTCTCAAGATTTTAAAGTTAGTAATGGCGAACCATTAACCATTAAATCCCAGTTAAAATAATTGTGATATTATGATTATCTTATCAATGAGGGAATTTCACTTTGCCATTTTCGAATGGCAAAGGGATCTGTGACGTGAAGATACGTGTTTGTGACATCATAGGTGTTTTTGGCATATTAGGATGCATTGATAGTAAATTTCAAGAAGAAAATGGCAATTCTGAAAAGATCTATCTCGATGAGGTTTACCCATTTGAACCACAAAGTGGTACTATGATAAAAAAATCACTTCCCTTTTTCTTCAGATTTTCAAAGTGTGATTGCGTAACTCCTTTGACGTCATTTTCTCTTCGATCCAGCTCTCAAGATTTTAAAGTTATAGTAATGGCGGACCATTTAATAGGAAAATTCCAGTTAAAATAAACATGTGTCTTTTTGAAATCAAAGCTTAAAACTTGGGTCACTTAGTGTTTAGTTAACCGAGTTTTGTACTCCAAAGAAAAAAAAAAGAATTGATTTTTTGGCAATAGCAGAAGGTGCTAAAGGGGAAACTGTGTGTCATTTTGTGACGTCAAAGCAAAGTACATGTACTATAAATCAGAAAATACATCCACCGTACCCAAGGATCGGTTGTCTGGAAATCCTTTTATTTATTTAGTTATTTTTTCCATTTCTTTTGACAGGAAAGTTATGTTCCCCTACGAATACTGCCGAAGAGAATGGGAACATTTTGCTGACAAGCCCGTCGGGTATTATAAAAACCCCAGGATTTCCAAAGGGGTATACTGATACTTCAGTGCGTGATTGCTTCTGGAAGATAATTGCCCCCGAAGGAAAACTGGTCCGGGTAACATTCATTACGTTTCAGATACACGTCGATAATCGAGTAAACATAATGGATGACTGGAATAGGTGGTATCCTTGGTATATTTATCGTTTAACGCCTTGGCACTCGTTCACCGTTTACTCCACCGGACGTCAGCTTGGTATTCAATTTAATGGAATCAATGGTGATGGCGAAAATCATGGTGCCGGATTTATGGCAAACTACACAATGGTGCCTGCGGGAGGTACAGAGAACCACGTAACGGTTTATGATCATCTCGCCACAAGGAAGACTTGCCCACAAAACTGGTGGCTTAATTAACACTCTGGCGCCAGTTGTTCAAAAGCTGGATAACGCTATCCACCGGATAAATCACTATCCATTGGACAGCGCAATCGGTTTCGCCAATTGATCATGACTTATCCACTGGATAGTGATTTCTCCGGCGGATAGTGCTTCTATCCTTTAAATTCTTGGGTTTCACTAACGTGATCAACGGCCATGTTTTTCAAGGAAGTTAGGATAATAATAGCTTTCAAATTCTCGGAGGATTGGATCGGGACACCAACATGGCCGCCATTTTATTGTTTGGGACCCCAACATGGCCGCCATTTCATTGTTTGGGAACACCAACATGGCGGCCGTGACGTCATGTGAAATCCAAGAATAGCTTGCGTAGCTGGCGGTATTTTGTCGCCAAAGGCGAATAAACGGACGGCGAAGTCGCGCGCGGAGAATGGGGAGAGGCACTGTGAAATACCAGCACCCTCCCCATTCTCCGCGCGGCTTTAGCCTCTCGCGCTAACAATTACCGCCAGCTACGGAGCCTATCGTTTGAACAAGTGGGGCCTGATCGTGAGATGAACGGAACCTGTATAAAGGATGAAGGGGCAACCTCGTTCCCAGGGCTTTTCGCCGCCAAGAGTAGGACGGCGGTGAAGAGCCCTGGGAACGAGGTTGGTAAAGGAACTGTGGTGCGTTGTCGGTGGGGGATTAAAGCGCGAAAATTTGGTTTACGCGTTTCAATAAAACGGTTTGCCATTAAGTGTCGTAAATACCAACATAATTACTTCGACCAATCATGGCAGATGCAAACAGCGCAATGAACCAATCCAAATTTGCAGAAATTCTATGGAACTTGCTCAAAGCGCGGGAAAAATCGGACGTGCAAGTCGCGATAGGGTTTGGTTTTCCTGCTCATTGGTTGATAAACTGGCGTGAGATTTTTAACCAATCACTAAGCGTAGGAATTGCAATCACGTAATTACTTTCAACACGGCGACAGTCCTTTGAAACTGCTCTAAAGGTCGACTTAACCACTGATGAAACGGCTGACTTATCGAGCGTTAGCCCTTCGTCAGGTGGTACCAGTAGAAAAGCAGATGGTAGGGATTTTAAGCAACGGCCTCAGCAGCGCCATGAGACAAGAATATTAGGCCCGTTTTAAACGTCACATTTTACATGTGCAGAATCTAATGCAAATGAGCGAAAACAATAGATTTTTCTCATTTGCATTCGATTCGGCACATGTAAAATGCGACTTTTAAAATGGGCCTTACTGGTTAAATAAGACCAGGAATTGTCCTGCACACGCTAGACGTATTCTGCCACCGGTTGTTGGCAACCCTATTTTATAACTTCATTTTTTTGGCTGGTCATCCGGCTCGCAGCATTTGTAAACCATGATGAATTGATCAGGCTTCGAAAGTTCACTGCTAATTCCTTCTTTTCCTTACTCATTAGATTTGTCAGATACCTGTGAGCTAAGCAAGAACACTACTGTTCGCATGAGCGGCGAAGGTCGGAGCTTTTCGTCCCCAGGGTATCCAAGAAACCCAGGGGTTGGGACATGCACTTGGAACATCTCTGTACCCCAGGGGGAATATGTGAAGCTCACCTTTTGGAGATTTGAAGGACCGTGCTACCTGAGCTATGCAGAAGTATTCGATGTGACAAACGCAACGAGCAAGTTACTAACAAAGTCCTGTGGAAGTACACTCTTCAACCAGCAGGTATTGTACTCTAACGGGAATAATTTGCTGGTTAGGTACTCGTCGGCCTTTCCTTCAAACACTACTAGTGGATTTACGGCGACGTATGAAGCTGTGAAGTATCGCCCAGCCCTGTACTCTTGTATCGAACCTACTCATGAATCCAGTATTCGCCTTTCTCAAAATGGAAGTGACTTTGCTAGCTTCGATTATCCGCTTCCTTATCCCAACAACGCAAAGTGCTCGTGGTTGATTGAAGCTCCTATCGGACACGTTGTCCAGTTAAAGTTCCATACATTTGTCTTACAAGAATCGCAAGATTGCCAGGCAGACTATGTAGATGTCAAAGAGGGATTTGGTAGTGAGTCGCCGGCGTCGATTGGCAGATTTTGTGGCAGGTCTCTCCCTCCTGTTCTTCAATCAAAGTACCACAAAATGTATGTGGATTTTGAATCGGACATCTTGGAAAGATATCCTGGTTTTCGTGCAAGTTATTACTTTGTCCCTGACCGTAAGTAATTGTCAACATCATATTGGATGAATGCGTTGGGTTGAATTTCAAAGGAAGTAGACTCTTGGCAAGATAATTCAATTTGCATTTTCCTTTTGGGCCGACTTTTGCGTCGTTTATTTGGTCATACCGTGTCAGCAGCCAGTTTGTAGCTTTGTCTACACTGCGCAGCTAATAGAAGACTAAGAAAAAGAACGCGTATAATTTATCACTTACGCGGAGTCTCTCATAGAGCGGTTTTCAAATGAGTGTCGTAAAACCAAAACCAAAGTAATTACTTTGGCCAATCAAAAAGGATGGAGACAATCCGTTAAACCAATCAAAACTCGAAGTAATTACACGTAGCCGACACAAAGCGCGGGAAAATGTGGACGCGCGAGAAACGATTAGTTTTGGTTTCACTTCTGATTGGTTGAAAAAATGGCGCCAGAACTTTGAACCAATCACTCAGTGAAGTAATATAAACCAAAGCAATTCGCTAATTACTTTCGACACTCAATTGAAAACCGCTCTGTGTCCCTCATAGTTGGAATTAAGTACATTTTGATGATTTTTGAGGGAGGATAACCTTAGAAACGCAGGAAAACCTTGGGAGCAGGGTCGAAAACCAGCACAAACTCAGCGCATTGATGGCAATAAACAGCATTTAAATAGGCCTTATTCGCGATGGCCGCCATGTTGGTTTTCAAATTGTCATGCAAATTAGCCATGTGTTATGCTGGGGGGCAAACATTGGAAAAAAGGCAAATTGCGGAAAATCGGCTCGTCGAGATATTGAAGTAATATTGCTTAAAGTCCATTTTAGTATTTAGAATTATTAGAAGGTATTTAGTACCTTTTATAACAATTTTATATCTTTTGATTGCCTTTGACAGTTTGTCTTTCCACTTCGTTAGCTACTCATTTTTCACTAAAAAACGTCGAAGTAACTTGTGTAATCATTCTATTTTACTATTTAGGTGATAAACATTCAGTGAACGTGAAACAAATCATCTTTGCGGCTAAGATGTTTCGTTATAACCTCTCGAACTTGTGTTGTTTGCCCCCTCAGAAGTGTGTAGCTAATTTGCATGATAATAGCAAATCCAGTATGGCGGCCATCGTGAATAAGGTCTATTCCTTCTACAATGGTGGGAGGCGAGTGCCTCCCTCAGGCCAACAACACGAGGTATTCCCACTTGGTCACTTTCCAGGGATTATCCTCGTTTGTAAGACTTAGGTGAACAAATGGGAACGCTGTTTTCCTGGACGATGCAGAAAAATAAATTGAGGGTCGTTCGCCTCAAGATAGGATGAGGGGAGAGAACACATCTCCATGCCCCGTGACAGTTTTTTCAATCTGTTTTAAGCTTTCGTGCCATACTGTGAAGGTTGTTTTGGTCTCGAACCCATGGCCGCGCAGTCATTGATCAATTATAACTAACCAATCAGGTGTCTTCCTTAAAATCCCCTCATCTTCTCTTGTTCACCGCCAATTTACGTGCTCATCATCATCATCATATGATCATCACGATAATTGTCATCATCATCATCATCATCGTTATTTTCATTAGAGCGACTTTTATATGACCTTGAGAAAGTAACGTAAAAACAGAACGTAAACAAAACTGCAAAACATTTAATTGGCTAATCGAACGAAAACAAGCAAGAGAGCGCGAATTTTCATCTCTCTGTGGAACTTTCCGGAAAGTTTCGCTTTGACGTCATTTGAAATGCAGTAATGTGATTGGGCAATCGAACTGTTTACTGCCTGGCGGGAATAAGGAGGAATATTGTTTTAATCTTGCCATACATTGGCCCGTGAAACAAATTGCGAATACTTCTTCAAGTTATCATCGTCGTCATCATCATCATCGTCATCATCATCATCGTCGTCGTCGTCGTCGTCGTCGTCATTAGGGAGCTTAAGATCTACGACGACGACGTCGACGAAAACGCCAGAAAACAATGATATCATTGGTTAAAAGAGCATAAATAATCGTGCTGCACGTGCGGCACGGATTTTAGCTCATATTTTTGCGGTTCTCTGGGTGACGACGACGTGAAATCACTAAATTTTAGGTTTTGACGACAACGTGAGCATGCAAGAGAGGATCTTTCATTCTCTATTTTCAGTCTGAAACCGCTCGTACCAATTTATTTTTAGGATACTTCGCCCACATTGTACGAAGTGAACGAGATGCAATAATCGCGAAAGACTTTTACTAGAGCTAAGCTCTATTTTGAGCTGACGTTTTCGTCGACGTCGCCGTCGTAGATCTTAAGCTCCCTATTATGATCATCAGCATCATCATCATCATCGTCATTTCATCATCATTCACTACATCGTCGTCGTCATCATTGTCATCATCGTCATCGTCATGATCGTCATCATCATCGTCGTCATGATCGTCATCATTATCGTCGTCATCATCGTCATCATCATCGTCGTCGTTATCATTGTCGTCATCATCATCTTCGTCGTCATTATCATTATCATCGTCACCATCATACACCTTATTCCAAAATGGCCGCCATTTTAGTATTCTTTTGTTTCCATGCAAATTGGCCCTTATGGCCTCGCTTTCAAACGTAAAATTCAATAGAATATTTAACCTTGAACGAGGCCATCAGGGCCATCTTGCATGGAAACAAAAGAATACTAAAATGGTCGCCATTTTGAAATAAGGTGTATTATCGTCTTTATTGTCACCATCATTATTTTCAACCAGCTACAGTACTCACTTTTCAATTTGCTTTCGATTTCAGCGGCTCTTGGACCATGCAATCAAGACGGAGTTGACAATATAATAGCGCTTTCCGGTGCATCAGGAAAAATTTTCTCTCCTCGATATCCTCCTTTCCCTTTCCCTCAGAACATCTCGTGTACTTGGATAATTACAGTGCCCGAGGGACAATTCGTGAAGTTGCGGGCCACCGGAATTGAACAAGACTCGGGTTGTTTTCTCGTTTCAATTCGCGATGGTCGACATTTGACGAGTCCTTTGGTGACATCGTTTTGTAAGGGGGATGGGTTCATACTTCCGATGACGTACTTTTCCAGCGGGCGCTATCTTTTGGTTCGGTATCACTCTCCATCGCGGTTTTGGTGGTTCACGGCTGAATTTGAGGCCGTAAAACAATGTAAGATTCTGTGTGCACCAGTTAATTTCGTCAACAAGAAGCTTCAGGGAAAACTATATCTGCTCAATAGCAATATTTCTTTTTTACAAGTATTGACGTCACAGGTCTTTTGATGGTTAAATTTGCCAACCACGGAACAAAAGAAGTCAATGTTTCAACAGCCAATTAGGTTCTGGTTGGCATATGAATAACAATTGGTGACGTCACGAGAAATATTGCTATAGCCCTTATGTGTGATGACGTCTGACTAGCTAATTTCACCACCAAGCCTCGAATTAAAAAATCAGACTTCTCCCAAAGGAGAAAACTTGTATAGAAAACCCATGTGCGAACAGTATTGCACGTCCAGATAATTTTGTGCAAACGAGGCTTGGTGGTGAATTTTTTAGTATATGCCGTCATCGTGCACAAGGCCTACTTATGGCGGTGAAACTCGCTTATCTAGATGGCGGCCTGGGGAAACTGCTTCAACGCTCGTTTTTTTGAAAAAGCGATTCCGAAACCGTTTGCCATCGTTTCAGGCGTGTTGAAACATGTTGAATCGAAGTTGAATCGAAGTTGAATCGATGTTGAATGAGTTGAAAAGCCTATTGGAACCGTTTGCTAATCCCAGCGGTCAAGATCGTTCGATATCGTTCAACTTGAAAACCGAAAGGATATTGAAGCAAATGTTGGAGCCCTTTGCTCGGGCCTTTAGTTCATGGGCGAGGCTAAATCGCGTGGGTGGGTGGTGTGTCGTGGGTCGTGGGTCCCCCTCATTGCTCGGTCCAAATTTGTCTTATGTCTTAGGTCTTGTCTGTTTCTAGAATTTCCAGTCGTTGATTAAAAAAAGGGTTAGGGTTAGGGTTAGGGACTCACGACCCACGACCCACGACTCACGACCCACGCCGATTAGACACTCTCTTAGTTCATGGATCACTGTAGTACGGTCCGGAATTCGTTGTCGTTGTTTCAAATAACATTTTGTACACTGAGCTGCAGTTGTTTACACTGCATCGCTGTATTTCGTAATTTGTAATAATACTCTACATTGTCATTTGGAGCACTGTATCACAGTTTCGTTTCTGTTAAAATTGCATTGAAATATTTTCTACTGTAACACACCCAGACACAGACGTCACGGTTTCTCGCTTTTGCTTTTCTTTTCTTTTTTTAGAAGCATTCATCCCAAAAAGCATATGTCGATACTAATTTTTGCAACGCCAGCTCGCAACTCTTACACGTGTTTTTCAAACGTTGTGTAGTGTGTGACATCTCAGTCACAACTTGTCCTTGTTTTCTGTTTGAATCACGGTTTATTAGTGCTACATCTAAGACAAGCATAACGAATAGCCCATTTCCGAGTTGCTCCATGACTTAGTTTCAAAGCGAGTCCTGGTGCACAACCATTCAAATGGAAGTAAGTTGCGTATTCTTCTGTAAATCAAACTCATTTCCCTTTAAGTAGTTTAGCACCAAGACTCACTTCGAAACCAAGACAAACAGCAACTCGAAAATGGTCTATTAATTCTAGCAGTATGAGATTCAGTTAGTTATCGATTTATCAATGATTATTACCGGAGGAGGTAATCGTATGGGGCTTTACAATCAAGTAATTTTTATGAATTTTTGTCTTTTTTCCGAATTTATTAGTTTAGTGGTATAAAATTGGACAACAGGGTGAAGTATTTTCTTGCTTACGTTACAATTTTGGAGCTTTTTAGTTTGAACCCTTCTTTGGACAATGGGAATGATTTTAAAAAAGTATACATTTTTGACACTTGCGTCGCACAGTAAATAAAACACGAAGCTTTGTAACTCTGCTATGGTCTTGTTCACTGGAAATTAATCAGGAAGCGTGACCAGATCAAACCCAGATAGCTTTACGAGAGGATTATATCAGAGACCACAAACAAATCCGATTTTGAGTCGGGTGGAGGTACTATCTTCCAGACGAGACTGATCAGGTGACTCGTCACGTGACCTGATTAATTTCTCTGTGATCGCTATAGCAGGGTTTTCTTTCTGTACCGTGTAGTTTCGAAAATTCGTAACGTTTTCTAAAAAATCATTACATGAGCGGTGATCTTTCTTTTTTGTTTCAGTGCCTGCCTCTTATTCCTGCACTAGAAAGAGGCGCAACATTGATTTGACGTCTCCCACTGGAACCCTGGCCAGCTACAACTACCCGCTCTCTTACGACGATCAGGGCTCGTGTATCTGGAAAATTTCCGTGGGCAGTGGTAGTTTCAAGCGGATTGCGCTGTCCTTTGATGTATTTAATCTATCGGACACTGGTACAGCATGTTTGGATTACGTGGGGATAGGAGAGTCTAAATTGGATATCAATAGGGCAAGTACGAGGAAATATTGCGGATCTAAGAAGCCCCCTTTAGTTACTTCAGACCGCGGGGAACTTTATGTTTGGTTTTTCGCCAGTGGCAAAACGAGGCATCCCGGATTTCAAGCGACATACAAGACGGAAGGTGGGTAATCGTTTATCAATCTTGCTGGTCTGTGGTTTGTTCCATCAGGGCTATGGATCGCAATCAAGTTACCAAAAATTTTATAGGCCAATCATAACCCCTAACGTCAAGCTAACCACGAGAAACTCGGAGCTAAATCACTTTGGCTGACGTTATACACGGGGGAACTCCGTGCGAGCAAACAACATCCGTCTCGCTCTGGCAATCTGAGTTGTTGACAACGTGGCCAATCAGTACTGAGCGTAAAAGCAATGTGAAACCATAGCAAGCTTTTTTTCATATGACTTAACGGTGCCGCGGGACGTTTGAGTCTGCCTCATTAATTCCGACTGGAAGACAATTCTGCTTTCATGTGAACATTTCTTTTTAAATGAAAACTAAGAATCCGGCGATCCTTGGTTTCCTCCGGTATTTGTAATATTCCAATATCTTTTTGCTTTATACCTCAGACTTCAAGGGGCCCCCTGTACTCACCCGGGGGGGGGGGGGGGCGTTACCATTTTTACAGAAACAATTTCGAGCCCCATGGCTGTCCCGGATGAAAAGGGGGGATCAGGTACCGGTAAGATTGACTGACACATTTCTTCGTTTCCCCAGTGTCCCCAGTCGGAGTTGGGATCATCGTGGCTTGCTGTCTTGGAGGAACGATTTTGTTTATTGTCATAGGAAGTATTGCTTTTAAGTATTTGAAATGGCGGAAACGTGAGTCGCATGCCGGAAACAGTGCAAGGGAAGGATTTCACCAACTGTATAACGAAAAATTTGAAAGCGCATCTCTCTAACGGTCAGCTGTCGTTGCATCCTTTTGTCTTGCAACAGAAAAGGGAAACGACATGGACGAGTGTTTCAGCGGTATGAAGGATCTGTTTTTACACTTTTATAAGCGCAACCGGGCACCATTTTAGTTTCTTTTCGTTTGTGA
>NC_090872.1:10748189-10755689 GCF_036669935.1 Montipora foliosa
CCTTAACGTTTTTCAATTGCGAAGGTGGCTATGAATCTGCTCCAGAGAGCTTTTTTAAACTTTGCAAAAAGTTTTGTCATAGCGTGCTAATCACTCTCCAGCACTAAAAAAATAGAGGTCACTGAGTTCGTTTTTGAGATCTGCGTGTTTAAAGACAAAATATACGCTGTTTTTGGATGGCTCTCTTGTTGCCATGGTAACCCGTTACGTCACATTAATGAATGTAACTTGTTAAGCATCTATTGGTGTTTCATGTGGCATCACAACATTACCATTAAGTGAAAACATTTGGTAGATTCAATCCTTTCAAATGGTACAGTTTGTTCGAAGTGTTACAGTGCAACGCGCCTTACCGTGGCCACCCAACAAACTTTCACATTTGACAATTACGTATAAATACGTCAACTCAACAACCCATGCAAGAGTGTTCAACTTAAAACAGTGCGAACTTTGCAAGGAGGCGTCACTGTCAATCAAATTTACACATCCTAATTGGCGGACACTTTGTTGGGTGAGACGCGTCGCACTGTAAAACTGGGTTGAGCCTCCTTAATAAAAATTACAATTTCATCGATTGTGATTGATGTAAAAAAACTCCTATTTTTCGCTAATTCACTTACCAAGTTGTTATCGGGCAGGTTGTTTTTGGACAGTTTGTTATCGGACAGTTCAACAAGCCAATCAAATTCAAAGTTGTAGTTTAAATCAACCAATAACAACCTTGGTTTCAATCATCATAGAAACAGTGTACAGGCTGTCTTTCTTTCAGAGCGACATTAAACAATTTACGCCTCCTTTGTCAGTCTTTTAATGCAAATTTTCCCTTTCTGTCGTAACTTGCTCTTCTTTTCTCGCTAATTGTAATTTTTATGATTAAATTGGTAAGGCCTGGTTTTCGCGAACGAACGTCGACATGAGAATCAAAATCAACCACTGCATCCGCCATTTTGTTTAAATGCTCAGACATAAAATGAAGAGAATCTGAGTATCGGATATAAATCGCGGACTCAAGCGTCTCTACAGCCGAGTGCGTACTCACATATGGATGCGAGACATGGGCACTGTCCGTGCAAGAAGAAAAACCCCTTGACGGTGTATACACACGGATGCTCAGAATGGCCCTAAATGTGTCCTGGGAGGACCACATGAGAAATTCTGAGCTCTACGGCGACCTCCCCAGGGTGACTGACAAAATCAGGCAAAGACGCATGGGCCTAGCCGGACACTGTGTTTGTTTGTTTGTTATTTATTTGTTTGAGCAGGTTGAAGTTTTGGCAGCTATTCAGCTGATGTGGACCTGCTATACCCACCCACCCATATACACACAGAGGACAGCCACAACACCGGGAACTTCAGCCCCTACTCTTCTCGAATAGTGTGTGGGTTCTTTAACGTCCTACAGGGAACTAATGAACATGGAAGATATTTGTGAGACGGGGCCTACGGTTTATAGTCCTTATCTGAGAAGACTTGAAAGTCTAACCATTTGCGGATGTGTAATTACAAAGGCAGCACTTTCTCATCAGTTATTTAAAGACCCTGAGTGTTGGTCCGGCCGGAGTCGAACTCACGACCTCCTGTATGGCAGCCCGGTGCTCAACCAACTGAGCCACCGGCGCGCGGTGTGAGGTATCCGGAGCTCGCAGCAAGTGATCTTACACTGTGGGAGCCAACGCAAGGAAGGCGAAATCGTGGTCGACGGTGAACGACTCTCATAGACACCCTCAAGAGAGACACGGGGCTCAACAGCGTTGCCGAAGTTCGAACGTTGATGGAGAGTCGGGATGAGTGGCGTCCTTGACGCGACCATTTTACGTGATACAGGTTACATTGGCATACATGGAGGGGTGGACGGACGTACGGACGGACAGTCGCTAATGATGTCATAGCTAAAACCAAACTTTCTCGCATCGATGAGCATCGATGGGTTACCGTATTTTCTTAACTATAGTGCTCCGCGCGAGCGCCTTCGGCGCGCGGAGCTGCGCTGTTAGTCAACACAAATAAAAGAGTCTGACTTTTGCCAAAATAATCTTTTATTCAACAACAGGCACAAGCTTATTCCGCGCAAATGCGCCGAGAGATTGTGAAAATCTCCTTTCTTTCGTTTGACAATAATTTACTTGCTGTTGATCACATACAGACTGTTCGCACGTTTCCGTACTTTCTGCCACCGAATATACCTGAATGTCTGTGTTTTCTCGTAACACCCGGGATGTTCCATGGGCGACGCAGTTCTGTTGATTTTGAGACCTGGCTAAACTGAGTGCATTGTTTTCGTCGCAAGTTGACCGTTGGCGCGTTTCCGTATAACCCCCTGATGGTGGAAACTGGATATCTGTGTTTTCTTCTTTTACCTCAGATGTACCAAACCCGACGCATGCGCAGTTTTGTTGATTTTCCTGATTTTGAGAGCCAGATGACGCGCTTTCGTCGTCTGAGTCTCTTCGTTTTCGTTTTAGGTAAAGCGTTAACAGTAGTAAGATTACCATTAGACCAACGATAGTGGACACTCCGGTTATCAAAAGCAGTGTGGATGGAGAATCTGTGATAAGAATTGATCAAAAAATGAAATTTCTCTTCATGCAGAAAAAAAATGCTGTGGGAAAGAGTGGTGTTTAAGCAGCATTTTATGCATGTATTGCGCACTTACAGTTATGCTGTCGCTTTCTTGTGAACATCTTTGTTGTTGATGTTTCATACAACAGCTTCTCTCTAGCGTAAACATGATTAAATAACGTTCTAAAACTTCCCTTACCTTTTACGGCTCTATAATTTGCTTTAAATTTAGTAGATGTGCAACCTTTTGCGTTAAATCTGACCAACATCTTCCTCCCACTGGAAACAATTCTCTCCGGTTTTGTTTTACCGCAAAATAATCCCAGCGATCTACTGTCACGGTCGGGGCCATCATGAATTTTGAGGAAACTTCCTTCGCCTCTCTCGGAGCAAGACGTATGGTTTCCAATATCGAAGAACTCAAATTCCAGTTCAATTACATGTCTCCTAGCAACGCTGATAAACCATGTACACTGAATGTTGTCAGAAAAGTACTCAGGGTACCCAGGATTGCTAAGATGACCTTCCTGTGCATTTAATTTAATCTTGTGATTCTCCGTGTTATTTTTTGCACAGTCTGCCGTGGATCTCTCTACTGTAAACGATAAAAATAAGATTGAAACGTAGTCATAACATATTTTATTACATTTTTATGCCTTAATTGTATACACGCCAATCTTTGCATCTTGTGCAATTTTTATCTCGTTGTTAAGGATTTTTAAGATCTACAAACGCGGCTTCAGCGAAGGCGTCATGGAAACGTGCAAATTTGCTATTTCAAACTAGCTCGAGCCTCATTCCAACCTACTCAATTACAGCAGACCAATCCAGCTGAATTGGTAGGAATGGTGTTAAAATTAGTAGAGACAATAAGAAAAATTGTCGTTATGCATGTCCTCACGTCTTCCATGGTACCTAGCGACCTTAAAATCTGGCGACTTCGACGAAAACGTCACCTCAAAACTTTGCTCGATCATAATTTTCAGTTCGGATTATTCCATCCCTTTCAAGAGCTAAAATGTGGGCTGAGTATGCTAAAAAATAAATTGGTAAAAGGTGGTTTCAGAGTAGAAATAGAGAATGACAAGACTCTTGAGAATGAAAGATTCTCTGTTGCATGCTTCACGTTGTCGGCAAAACCGGGGGGACAAGTCGCCGCAACAATAGTCCTCTTGTGACGCGGATAGAAAATCATTGTCGCTGCGATCAGTTACACGAATTCAAACCAGTTTGAATTCGTGCGATTGATTGCAGCGACAAAATTAGCCAAAGCAGCGTTGTAGCACCGTATGTACACTTCCGGCAACAAGTCGCTGCGACAAAATATAAATGAACGAACGAGACAGCGTCATGTGGTCCGCCATATTGAATTAGAAAACTAGTTCGCACCGTACAGGCGTCGTGTCGCAGCGACTTGTTTTGCAAGTAGTACACACGCAGCGACTTGTCACAGAGACCTACAATAGGCCTGTCGCTGCGCTGCGAGTGTGTCTCGGCTTAACTCCGACGATTTCACGTCTTCGTTGCGCAGAATACCTCAAAAATGTGTACTAAAATCCGTGCTGCACGTGCAGGACGGTTATTCATGCACTTTTAACCAGTGATATCATTGTTTTGTGGCGTTGTTGCCGTCGCCATGGTCGTTGCTTAAACCCTAATAGGTCTTTTCACATGGCAGGTAAGAACGGGAAATGTACAAAAGTACAAAACTCACGCGCAGAGGCATTGAAGTTTTTGTTAGAGAGATTTAGCTACGCCTTCAGTGAAACGGCAGGAATGCTGATTTTCATAAAGGCATGAAAATCCTCTCTGATTCCACTGATCACGTCAGTGAAAACACTCTATAAGCAAACTAACTAAAAGTAAACAAAAAATTAAAAAAAAACACCAAATTAGCTGACGTTACTGGAATTAGATGTGAACTGTCCCTAACAGCCTTGACAATTTTCTGTGTAGATGCGCATGCGAAGGTCGAGAAGTTGTAAGTTGATCTTTTAAAGGCGTTTGCTTCTGTCCGTTTCTTATCAAAGTTCGCCAATTAAATGTAATTGCTATTACTGTTGTGTGAGTTTGCAAACACTGACGTCAGCAACGATCGTCTTTTGGAGAATTTCATTCGGCTCCTTATCCAAAATTTGTGTCCAATGGAACTAAAAATGAAGAAATCTCCGTTTCTTCCGTTTCTAATTAGTCACTTGACTCCTCCTAAGCGCGTTTGAAATTACGTGAGTTCGTCTCATTTTAAGTACATAACTTGCAGTGGATTAAAGTTGACGGGAGAGTTGAGTACACTAATGTGGCTATAAATCCCATTTCCAAAACAAAAAGCGACGACTTCGGAGATCCTGTTAGGTTATCACTGAAACGTCTGCTCGAAATTGTCCTCTCTTCACTGAACAACCCCTGAACAACGGCAGGATAAGTCACCTTCTACGGGTGGGTGGGTGGTTATTCCACAATGGAGAGTCAAAAGACGCTTTGTGTGGGACAGAAGGCGGTAGTGTGTTTCATGCAGTGGCAGTCGAAAGCATGCCAAACAAGTTTGAGAATTCTTGAACACGGATAAATCTCTGTAAGCTACCGGTGGGGCGACACGGATACCATGGTCTGTGCTTTCGTACATAAAAGAGTAATATGTTCGTGTTGTTCATGACGAACCTCAACGGAAATGTCATCAAAACCCCGATTATTTTAATCAAATTCCAAGGGATGTTTGAACATTACATTTTCAGCCTACTTTCGGCAATTAAACTTTGAGGAGGTTATGATATTTCAAGGCTCGTGGCAGAAGACAACCTCTTTTTCTTTCTAATTGATACCTTTTGCTCTTTTGACATGCTGTTAATGGACAATTTGAACCTATTAATTAATTCAACTTTTAACTTCATCTACGCACGAAAACAAAATGGTCACGCTAGGGTAAGATTGAGTTTGAAACAGCAACCGAACAGTTCCTCAAATCGCCGCTTCGATTTACATCGAAGAAGTACATTTTGTGAGATTGGTAATTATCTTCTACACATTGATAAGAAAAAGCAATTGAAATAAGTTTTGCTGAAAATACTCACGCAAGCCAATCGCTACAAGAGTCAAGAGCATATTGCAATTCATCTCAAAGGGTCCATCAAGTCACAGAAAACAGCCTGTGATAAACTCCCGAACGAACTTCTGTTGTCGGGACAGTTGTTAAAGGATTTTTCTCCCAGGCAAGGATCCGCCAGATTAGAGCAAAGTCGCCGAAATTCGATACATCGTCGTAAACGCAATCGTGAAGTCAGAAGAACTTTAAATGTCTGTGCAAACAATTTTAGTGTAAAATGGATTGTTCGCGAAGACCACCAAGAAATCTTGAATTCTAATGACCTCGTGAAGTGACAGCGATAAAATGGAACTGCAAACATTACTTTGCGTAAAACAATATGTGATGTTTGCAGAATTTGACGTGATCAGATAGGAATCAAACCTTCGTGAGTCGAAAAAACGGCAAGGAAGGCATCCTTTGATATTTTCCGTTTTATCTTTAGCGGTGTATTTCGGCGCCCACTTTGTACACAACGTTTAACTTGCGACAACAATCACTCAACACAACAAAACAGTTGAAAATAAACTCTTTCATAATTTACTAATACGTATTATTTTTGGTATTTCGTAAAGTTGATGGTTATCTTACAGTTATTGAATTCGAGATTACTTTAGTGATAAAGACGAGTTCTATTTTTGGTGATTATATGGGACATCAAATGAAAACAAAACAACATTCAACGAGAGCGAAATAGATCAGGGTCCATTTGCTCGAAAGCCGATCGCGATTAATGCTTAATCCGCGATTAAAATACCAACCCAGATTAGAATTTTGCTCGTCAAAGAAGCATTTGGCATTGTAATTAAGTGTTGTTACGTGGTCGTTTCACGTGGTCCGCAATGAGTGCAGAAAAGCAACTAAAGTTTTGACGTTGTCCACAATAAAATAGAGTACAATACATGTTGTTTAAAATGGCTTTTAATTCAGTACAATCTGCAATATCACTGTGTTTCAATAGACATTTTTATGTTCCTTGAATGGGAGAAAAAACCTTTGACAGATTTTATCGAAAGCAACAATGTTACCAGAAACAGTTTCTGATAACAAGAGTCCATCGTATGACTCTTGATTCATATCATCACGCCTTTTCACGAAAACACGAAAAACAAGGCTTCATACTTCGATTGGCTTGAATCTTATTAAATCCTGACTTAGCGTAATTTTTTAAATTTAAATTAATCTCAGTCGAAGCTGTTTGTTTGCGACCGCTTTCCGTTGCGTTAGAATTTCCACCGCGCCATCCATCGCTTAAATTCGTGAACTGCAATTTCGTGCTCAATTCATCTCCTCATCTGGACCAGCGCTAACACGAACAGGAGCTAATTAGGATCGTTATAGTTATACACTTTTGCCATCGTTTTATGCAACTCTGGAGACCTTGTTTGTAAAAGTAGGTGGGTTGAGCCGCAAGCCACGACTTCACTTCGGAAATCAGTGTTTCATCATCTGGGAAACGTGTTCCCTTTAAAAATGACTACATGGTTGGAAACAGGTGAGAGTCAGATGGTGCCAGGGGCCTGTTTCTCGAAAGTCCCGGTAACTTTTCGGGACCGAAAAGCCAGTCGTCAAACTGCAATCTGCTGAGATTGAAAAGCTAATCCTTTTACATGTTTTTGATGTAAAAAAAACAAAGAGGATTGCGAAGTTTGATGGCTTAGAACCTCGTCGTTACGAAGATATAAAGGGAATTGTGGCACCCGAAATAGGCCCGAAAAGTTTCGGAACTTTTGAGAAACAGGCCACAGGTCAGGAGAATAAGGGTAAGGAAGAGGGGGGGAAGGGGGGTGGAAGGATTTTATAACCTCAAGAGCGCGATTCGCAAGTTACGCAGTCATGAAGCATAGCAAGTCCTAGTAATT
>NC_090872.1:10758189-10763189 GCF_036669935.1 Montipora foliosa
CAACTATGGATGACAGCGATTTAAATATAAGTGAAAGTGAAATGTAAGCTTTGCGAGTTCAGTAAAATGTTGACCAAACGGCAGGTTTCTGTTTCTAATGAAAACCTTCTTGTTCCATCTCTTTTTTTCTCTCCTAAGTATACTTACTTGGTATCATTATATGTTAGACAAGGAATGGCGTGAGAACAGGTTTAATTCCGATTTTAAGCTAACAGCAAATTTCAGTTCGATTTTCGGCCACGAATGAATTTTTGATCTGTTCGGTAGTGACTCGGACATACTCGGAAAAACCGATTTGCTCCGAACAGAAGTCGCACTTTAACTTATTACACCGCAGAAGAATAGCCTCGTTGACTCCCATTTCCAGTTTCAGTAATCGATACTGTGTTTCTTCGCCATTTCGTCGCAAAAGTCTTTGTACGAGCCCTTTTCCAGAAATAGTTGTACTCTTTGTCATGTTTGTCAGTGTCGTCTGGACCTGAATTTATCGGTAGATCATCCGGCACATTTATCTTCACAGATCGTTGCTGCTCGGGGTCGTTTTCTTTGGCATCGTTATTGTGTCGGAGAGTGACTTCGAACTCTAAAATCCCGTGCTCAACTCTGTCAGCGCCCAACAGTTCGTTTTCTATGCTCACACGCAGCCCAAAAATCTTGTTAACCAATAGCAGCTCAAGGAACGTCATAGCCGCTGTCCATGCAGCTACAGCAACGATAGTGAGCATCTGTATGCCAAGAAAGCGCCAAGGACCACCCTTGAGGATCCCGTATTCGTCAGAGAATGCCAATTCGCTAACAATGTCTTTCTCGGCAAATAACGCAACCGCCAGTAGACCCCAGGCTCCTGCAAAGCAGTGCGTGGGGATGCAGCCAACTGGGTCGTCAATGAGGAGACGGTTAAGAAGAGCACATCCGGGGCATGCCAACAGGGCACCTATTGCACCAATTAGGATGGCTTCCCAGGGATGAGCTAGAGGCGAGATAGCTGGAAGCAAAAAATAAAAATAACGACAGACTGGCTCGGTTTTTGGTTCTGACATATGTGTCTTGGTATTCCATAAAATGTGTTGAAATCTTCAATTTAAGGCAAACGCGAGTCTTATAAAAGAAAACACGATTATTTTTCTTGCAAACATGTTTTTTTGTAACTGTCTCAAAAAGAGTCTGAATAACCATTTAAGTTAGTAGTGGTGTGGGACCCTTCAGGTCCCTTTTGACGGTTGGAATTGGAGCGTTCTGAATGGTGGATTCAAATGTTTGCGGGAAATTCAAATTTGGGCGGGAAATTCAAACGCACGTTAGGCCGGAAATTCAAAATTCAAACAATGACGTTACAGTTACCTGACGGCTCCCTTAAATAGCTCTTTTATTGTTCATTAAATCGTTTCATTCGTAAAAAATCCTATTTTTTGTCTCGTTTTGAATTCTTAAAGATGGTCTCGTTTCCATTTTCTTTTTTACCGTGAGGGTTTGGGTCCCTGTGACATCATCCTTTTCAACCAATCCCCGCGTATGATGTCATCCCTTCTCGGCCAATCCCGGGTGCGACGTCTCTATATATTTCACGGCCCTCCTCTCTTCACCCTCTTTTTACAACATGGTCGCCCGCTGAACGGATCTCCGCCATTTTTTTCATGTAACCCAATGATGAGAAATGTTCATTTCTACAGTGAGGTGTCAAGAGCTCTTTTTAAAACACGGGACTGTCTCGAAAGGATTCCTAGCACAAACTTGGTGGATGAAGACGAAGTAACCTCTCGCTGCTCGGGGTTTTAAAATAGTATCGGTCAACCAAATCGGTCACCAAAAGACTGTCGGAGTAGTGATTTGACTCCTGCGGTTGCCATCAAGATCCGCTGCCTCATCACTGCCCCGTCAAAAGGGACGAATGCATAATATTTTTGATTATAGGTGGAATTAAATATAACAAAGAAAACGTAATAATATATAAGAAATGACGGTGTCTGAAACAAAAGTTGCAACTACTGACGTGATTAACCACTTAAAACTTGAAAATATCTCAAGAAGACATACTTACGATCCTCCATCGATTTGTTGAATTATCAGTGTATTTTAAGGGTTACTCTACGTATATACAAACAACTAAAAATGCCGGCTACCTCGACTTACCCGTTACACCAACGAGGCCTGACAGGATACCGGTCACAAAGGTTGGAATGTCCAACTTGTTTTTGAACCAAAAAACACTGAAAAGAAGAATTTCACAACAAGAAGTCGTGTATTCTGTTGAGCCGTTTACAAGTTTTAATAGCTGTAGATCGCGTCTTTGTATTGCATGCTCGTCACCTTACACAGTGATATGTTCAGAGAAGCCTGAAAATTTCAGGACTTCAACAGGGTTTGAACCAGTGACCCCGCAAAGCCGGTGCGACGCCCCAACCAACCTGCGCCATGAAGCCACTGATATTGGTAGCTGGTTACCTGTAGGTTCATATGTTCCCGTGATGAATGGACATATGAACCCACCGTCCCCCCGGCTTTGCGTGATCACGGGTTCAAATCCCGTTGAAGTCCTGAATCTTTTAAGCTTCCCTACGCGGTTACAGAAGTTGCGTTCATAACTGCCATAACAGCTAGTTTTATGCCGCGAACTTGATTTTCCTTGTCAGCGAGACGAAAGATATGACAAACTCACTCTTGTATCTTTTGAATATCATCTTAAATGCAGTGGCCTTTGGGATTCTGTTCTTATTGGTGATAGGCCCTAATAGGCCCCGTATGTATGAAAATTCAGTTGACTGCATCGAGCTAATGGAACTTGGGTGATATTTACCTGTACATCATTCCAAGAGTTCCTCCACCGACGGATCCATTGATAGTTACAACAGCTGCCCTGTTTGGTTGTATTAAAAGTTAAAAAATTAAAGCCAATATTCTAAGGTCTAACGCATCAGACAGAAGAGCAATTTTGTATGTTTTCCTGTTCGGCAGCGCTGGAGACTTCGCAGCTGATCATAAGAACGGAATTAGCTGATAGGTACAGATCAAAAATACTTTTTCACCAAGTCAGGAACTCATGACTAGTAGCGAACAACAGCCCCATATTCCTGTCCCAACTTTTCACTGACCGATTTATCTTTAGATTGAATTTCCCGCGAATGAAACTCCCCAGTGATCCGATGACAAATCACAAGAAAGTAACTTGACGTTATAGCGTCACCGAACCGGAACTGACTTTGTTTCTTGCGGAAAAGATTGTCTAAAAATAGATCGGTCTGTAAAAATGCCGTGACAAAAGAGTTGCTCCCTCTTAGTCACGGGCTTTTGACCGAGTAATGGTAAACTGCAATAAAGATCACAGAACTAGAGCGAGTTTCAATCGAGTGTCGTAAAACCAAAACCAAAGTAATTACTTTGGCCAATCAAAAAGAACGGAGACAATCCGATAAACCAATCAAAACTCGAAGTAATTATACGTAGCCGACACAAGGCGCGGGAAAATGTGCACGCGCAAGCCATGATTGGTTTCACTTGTGATTGGTTGAAGAAGTGGCGCGAGAACCTTGAACCAATAGCTGATTACTTTCGCTAATTACTTTCGATACTTGGTAAAGTGATACAAACATACCTTTGCTCTCTCAAACCTCTTCGAGTGAAGAAAATATGAACGAGAAAGAACTTGTTTCACCCCTCCCTTCCAAAAAAGGGTTAAACACGAGATATGACAGTTAGACAAACGAAAAGAAAATACAGAAAATAAACAACAGATAAACCTGGAAGCTAGTTTCCACTTCATGCCACTGATGCCGAAGGTGCTACCACAGTTGAACCCCAGCCAACCCCACCACAGCATGAAAGTTCCGAGCATGACATTTGTCGGGGACGCCATTTGTCTTGGAGGGGCGTTTTCATCAAAGCGTCCGGTCCGTGGCTTCAACATTAACGTGGCTACTAAACCACTCACACCGCCAACCAAATGCACTGGACCACAGCCAGCGATATCCACTGCACCCATTCTGTTGAGCCAACCACTGTGATCCCAAATCCAATGAGCCGGAAAACTGTATGTTAAAGTATTGAGGAACGAGTACATGGTGTAAGCTTTTAAACTGGTTCTCTCGGCCATCGCGCCCGAAACAATGGTTGTTGCTGTCGTTGCGAACGAGAGCTGAAAGAAATACCTCGAAAATACGTTCCCCATTTGGTTTTCATCGGCGTCCGTCAAGAAGTAGCCGAGCCCACAGAATCCATTTCCGCGATGGTTAAGTGCGAAAGTGAACGCGAATCCAAAAATCCAATATGATAATCCCCCAAATATCACATCTATAGCATTCTTTACAAAAATGTTGGCTTCGTTTTTTCTGGAAACTGAGCCGGATTCCAAGAGGCCAAATCCAGATTGCATCGTAAAAATAATAAACGCGCTTGTCAGAATCCAAGTTGCATCGTCCGGATTGTCTATGCTATCGGTTTTACGGCTGGCAGATGGATTTGATGGAGAAGCAACTGTTGTCCAGTTCGTCTGGTTCATATTGATTATCAGTTAGCTGGAAAAATCTAACGAGTACTGAAATATCTCGTGAGTGGGCTCCGTAGCTGACTAAGAGAAACAAAAAAGAAATTATTATAGAGGCCTAGAGGCGACAGAAGAATATTCTCCACATACCAGGTTATATTAGGAGTGACTTACCACGGACGGAGCTGAAACAGTTGCCTAAGTCAAACAGGAGTTGGCTAACCTCGTGGTCGAAAGAGAAAGGAGTCCTAATGTCTTTCAGAGTGCGAATTACCTCGTATATATACTCACCGGCCTTGCCTGCAGATATGACAACCACTGTGATCAGGGAAATGTTTAACAGCTGTTGTCAAACGGTTTTTTTTGAACGCATGAGACGGTTGTTAAATTAAAACTTCCTGTAAATCGGTATTTAACGTGCTGAAACGTGCGTCGGTTTTATCGACATTATCTCTGTCATTATTTTTAAATTCCCGAACTGGTGTAAGCTCCCTGTGATCACGAATATACCCTTTGATTGCTT
>NC_090872.1:10768189-10798189 GCF_036669935.1 Montipora foliosa
GGCTCGTTTCAGTGATTAGGTCTAAGCACTCTCCTAAAGTTTTAGCTTTCATTTTGCGGTCGGTTAACTACACTTTTCATGAGACCTTTGTCTTTGTCCTCAGTGACTCGCTATCAAGCTGAATTTTAATATATCGAAAAAGGCCTATTACACATGTGAACTTGAAGGCAGAAATAAACTGCGAAAAGACTCTTGGATGTTTTTCCTTTGTTTTAAAGCTTACTTGAATATGTACAAATATCAAGGCTTTGCTTGGCAAAGTCAAAATCTTAATTAGAGTAGGAAAAAATGAAGAGGAGATTATAAATAAGTTATTCTTCCCACAATGTTTTGTTTGGTTCAGAGTGCACAATGAAAATTTTCAACTTGCACAGCAACGAGGTTTTGATTGGTTCAAAGTGCAGAGTGGAATGTTTTTAACCTTTGTACTGCAAACATGCTGAGTGCCCTCAGAGCTGCAAATTATCTTTTATTTTAGCTCATTGTACAGATCATTAGCTAATTTTAGCTTATAAGGTACCTCATTGTAGGTCATTGTAGACCACTGTAGGTCATCGTAGCTCATTGCAGGTTACTGCAGATCATTGTAGGTCATTGTAACAGGTCATTGTAGGTCATTGTAGCTCACTGTGGGTCATTATACCACCGTAGGTCATTGTAGCTCATTGTAGGTTATTGTAGATCATTGTACGCCATTGTAGTAGGTCATTTTAGCTCATTGTAGCTCATTGTAGGTCACTGTAGATCATTGTAGGTCATTGTAGTAGGTCATTGTTGGTCATTGTAGCTCATTGTAGGTCATTGTAACAGGTCATTGTAGGTCATTGTAGCTCACTGTGGGTCATTATACCACCGTAGGTCATTGTAGCTCATTGTAGGTTATTGTAGATCATTGTACGCCATTGTAGTAGGTCATTTTAGCTCATTGTAGCTCATTGTAGGTCACTGTAGATCATTGTAGGTCATTGTAGTAGGTCATTGTTGGTCATTGTAGCTCATTGTAGGTCATGGTAACAGGTCATTGTAGGTCATTGTAGCTCACTGTGGGTCATTATACCACCGTAGGTCATTGTAGCTCATTGTAGGTTATTGTAGATCATTGTACGCCATTGTAGTAGGTCATTTTAGCTCATTGTAGCTCATTGTAGGTCACTGTAGATCATTGTAGGTCATTGTAGTAGGTCATTGTTGGTCATTGTAGCTCATTGTAGGTCATTGTAACAGGTCATTGTAGGTCATTGTAGCTCACTGTGGGTCATTATACCACCGTAGGTCATTGTAGCTCATTGTAGGTTATTGTAGATCATTGTACGCCATTGTAGTAGGTCATTTTAGCTCATTGTAGCTCATTGTAGGTCACTGTAGATCATTGTAGGTCATTGTAGTAGGTCATTGTTGGTCATTGTAGCTCATCGTAGCTCATTGTAGTCTTTGAAGTCCGGCTGACATTATTTACTCGTCTTTATTCATTCAACAACCATTAAGGATTAACAAAAGCAATACAAAACATTGCAAAATAACAGAACTAATAATCCACTGAATATAGCATAAAAAATTCCAGGAGTGATCGTGATACAATGCAACTCGGAGATAAGCAAACCAAATATACGCAAAAAACTTGCATACGACTAACACGAAAACGAGCATCAACACAAACGCAAAAATGATTGATTAATTCCAATGAGCTCTTGTATTGTCTTCCTTTCGTCGCCTTGTTTTTGTCACTCACAGTCGTCTATGATATGAATAACGTGGTGAATGGAAATCATTTGGCGTATTCGCTTGTCGGCGCGTCATTAAGAATATGAACACAAGCTTAAATAGATTACATGTGCCGTACGCGTGCATCTGTTAAGTATTAGGGACCTTAAGATCATTTAATATTGCTAGTTTATGTTTCATGATTATTCCAGTTTGTTCAACTTTCACAAACTATCCAAACTATTTAGGAACTGAATTGGGAGGAACAGTCTGGAAACTAAGAAAGAAAATCAAAGGTTTGCCCTTGTCCGCTGGCGTCTTCCATATAGCTTGAGATTTGGTCATTTCACGTTGCAGATTGGCCGACAATTGGAAAGAAATGTACAAATTTTAAAGCGCACGCACAGAGCTGTTGTTTCGCTCATTACTGTCTATTGTTTCGTGGCGTTGTCGCTGAGGTTGCCGTCCTAGATCTTAAGTGTGGTTCACACGTAACGACGCAAATGCAAGCACAAGGTAGAAAAAGCACCTAGGTTCATTCTCGACCACCATCTTGGAAGAGGACTTGAACTGCGCCTGCGTGTCTTACTTCCCTTGCGTTTGCATTGGATGTGTGAACTTCGTTTACGTTTGCATTTGCATTTGTGTCGTACGTGTAAACCAGGTTTTAAAGGGGCACTGTCAAGCTAAATTTACTGTTTTTAGGTCAAAACTGGGTAAAAAATCTGAATTAGTTCTCTAGCTCAACATTCCTGACAAGTCACTGTGGTGATATGAAATATAATATGGCACAAAGAGGTATTCGTATTAACTTTTGGCGACTTTCAGGGGACAAAGTCTCCAAACTTGAAAGTTTCAATCTATTTCCATGCCCTCCATTCCTGGCTGCAAACAACAAATCAAAATTTCAGTGCACTTCAATGACCATTGACAACAAAACTACAGCATTCTTTTTTTTGGTCCGCATTGATGCAAAGACGTCTTTTAGTGTTATGAATTTTGATCAAATAGCGTCATGCTGCTCCTTTAAGGTCCCTAATAGATCACAGATGACGTCAAAATGTGGTAAAAACAAAAAGTGACACATGAAATGATAACCGAGTGTGTCACTGATCTGTTATTACTGTGAAAAGACGCACAGCAACATGGAATCTATTTGTTTTATATAAGATAATAAAAAATTAAAAGGTTTTGATGATGACGTTAGCTATGCGATTGTCCTCTGATAGGTGAGGAACGATCAAAATGCGTTGAAATCACCTATGTTATTATACTAAAACAATTATTCACCACGCTTCGGGCGAATAATTGTTAAATAATTGGGAGTTGGTCAGCTGCGCGTTTCAGGTATATACTTTATTCAAATTTCAAAGATATGTTGAAAGCAATCAAAGGGTATATTCGTGATCACAGGGAGCTTACACCAGTTCGGGAATTTAAAAATAATGACAGACATAATGTGTTTTTCTTGTCTCTGTGAATCTCGATAAAACCGACGCACGTTTCAGCACGTTAAATACCGATTTACAGGAATTACCGTCTCATGCGTTCAAAAAAAACCTGTTTGACAACATCTGTCGAACATTTCCCTGATCAAATATGTTAAAAACAAAGTTAAAGTTGTCATATTTACAGGCAAGGCCGGTGAGTATATATACGAGGTAATTCGCACTCTGAAAGACATTAGGACTCCTTTCTCTTTCGACCACGAGGTTAGCCAACCCCTGTTTGACTTACGCAACTGTTTCAGCTCCGTCCGTGGTAAGTCACTCCTTACCTGGTATGTGGAGGCTATCCTTCTGTCGCCTCTAGGCTTCTTTAATAATATCTTTTTTATTTCTCTCAGTCAGCTACGGAGCCCACTCACGAGATATTTCAGTACTCGTTAGATTTTTCCAGCTAACTGATATTCGATATGAACCAGACGAACTGGACAACAGTTGCTTCAACATCAATTCCATCTGCCAGCCGTAAAACCAATAGCATAGACAATCCGGACGATGCAACTTGGATTCTGACAAGCGCGTTTATTATTTTTACGATGCAATCTGGATTTGGCCTCTTGGAATCCGGCTCAGTTTCCAGAAAAAATGAAGCCAACATTTTTGTAAAGAATGCTATAGATGTGATATTTGGGGGATTATCATATTGGATTTTTGGATTCGCGTTCACTTTCGCACTTGACCATCGCGGAAATGGATTCTGTGGGCTTGGCTACTTCTTGACGGATGCCGATGAAAACCAAATGGGACAAATCTATTCCAAGTATTTCTTTCAGCTTTCGTTCTCAACGACAGCAACAACCATTGTTTCGGGCTCGATGGCCGAGAGAACCAGTTTAAAAGCTTACACCATGTACTCGTTCCTCAATACTCTAACATACAGTCTTCCGGCTCATTGGATTTGGGATCATGGTGGTTGGCTCAACAGAATGGGTGCAGTGGATATCGCTGGCTGTGGTCCAGTGCATTTGGTTGGCGGTGTGAGTGGTTTAGTAGCCACGTTAATGTTGAAGCCACGGATCGGACGCTTCGATGAAAACGCCCCGCCAAGACAAATGGCGTCCCCGACAAATGTCATGCTCGGAACTTTCATGCTGTGGTGGGGTTGGCTGGGATTCAACTGTGGTAGCACCTTCGGCATCACTGGCATGAAGTGGAAACTAGCTTCCAGGTTTATCTGTTGTTTTAAATGCTTTTTTTCTTCGGCCATCTCAGTCTTATCAGAAATAATACACAAACAGCACACAAAAACTGACCATTCTAAAGCATTAATCAATGGTCATCACACATCGGCTCTTTCGGACCATGTTAAATCAACTGGTCACAGTTTAAAATGGGATCCTTTTGAAATTTTAGCGAATGGGCGATCCGAAAGTACACTCCCTGTAAAATAAAGGAGACACTGTTGATCAAAGATTTAAAGCCGACCTTAAATGAATATGTTAGCAGCGAAAAGCTGTGTCTTTATTAGATAAGTTTTTTCACCTCTATTGTTACTAAATAGTTAATATTTAATAAGTTAGTAATCTTGTATATTTAAACTCCAATTTTGTATTTTGTTTGTCACTGCTGTTTCTGTGTTATATCTGTTGTTTCTTTTCGCACCACTTTTTCAACCAATCAGAAGTGAAACCAAAACCAATCGCGACCTGTGCGTGCACATTTTCCCGCGCTTTGTGTCCGCTACGTGTAATAACTTCGAGTTTTGATGGGTTTATCGGATTTTCTCTGTTCTTTTTGATTGGACAAAGTAATTACTTTGGTTTTGGTCATACGACACTCGATTGAAACTCGCTCTAGTTCTGGGATCTTTAATGAGTTTTTATTTTGCAGTTTTCCATTACTCGGTCAGGAGCCCGTGACTAAGAGCGAGCAACTCTTATGTCACGGCATTTTCACAGACCGATCTATGTTAGACCGTTTTACCCGCAAGAAACAATGTCAGTTCCGGTTCGGTGACGCTATAACGTCAAGTTACTTTCTTGTGATTGGTCATCGGGCTCCTGTGGGATTCTCATTAGTGGGAAATTCAATCTAAAGATAAATCGGTCAGTGAAAAGCTGTGACAGAAATATGGGGCTGTTGTTCGCTACTAGTCATGAGTTCCTGACTTGGTGAAAAAGTATTTTTGATCTGTACCTATCAGCTAATTCCGTTCTCATGATCAGCTGCGAAGTCTCCAGCGCTGCCGAACAGGAAAACATACAGATCCGCAAAATTGCTCTTCTGTCTGATGCGTTAGAGCTTAGAATATTGCATGGCTTTAATTTTTGAACTTTTAATTTAACCAAACAGGGCAGCGGTTGTAACTATCAATGGATCCATCGGTGGAGGAGCTCTTGGAATGATGTACAGGTGAATATTGTTTGTTTTCTAGTTTGTTATTTATTTGTTTGAGCAAGTTGAACTTTTGGCAGCTCACGACCTCCCGCATGGCAGCCCGGTGCTCAACCAACTGAGTCACCGGTGTGCGGTGGCACCCAAGTTCCATTAGCTCGATGCAGTCAACTGAATTTTCATAAGTACAAGACTTGGCTTTACGTCATACGGGGCCTATCTGGGCCTATCACCAATAAGAACACAATCCCATAGACCATTGCATTTAAGATGATATTCAAAAGATACAAGAGTGAGTTGGTCATACCTTTCGTCTCGCTGACAAAGAAAATCAAGTTCGCGGCATAAAACTAGCTCACCGAGTCTTGTGACAAACATATTACTGAACGAAATGATGTATTAAACGAATCATATATTGAACTGCGGACACGAAATCGAGTGAAGCCACGATCCTCGCAGTTATGAACGTTGGTTGGGGCGTCGCACCGGCTTTGCGGGGTGGATGCAAACCCCGTTGAACTCCTGAATTTTTCAGGCTTCTCTAAACATATCACTGCCCGTAAGTGACGGTCATGCAAGACAAAGACGCGATTTACAGCTATTAAAACTTGTAAACAGCTCAACAGAATACACGATTTCTTGTTGTGAAATTCTTCTTTTCAGTTATTTTTCGTTCAAAAACAAGTTGGACATTCCAACCTTTGTGACCGGTATCCTGTCAGGCCTCGTTAGTGTAACGGGTAAGTCGAGGTAGCCGGCATTTTTAGTTGTTTGTAAAATGTAACCCTAAAATTACACTGATAATTCAACAAATCGATGGAGAATCGTAAGTAGGTCTTCTCTAGATATTTTTAAGTTTTACGTGGTTAATCACGTCAGTAGTTGCCACACCGTCATTTCTTATATATTATTACGTTTTCTTTGTTATATTTAATTCCACCTGTAATCAAAAATATTATGAATGCGTCTTTGTTCTTTAAGTTCACTAAACTTAAATGGGTTTTCAGACTCTTTTTGAGAGAGTCACATCAAACCATGTTTGCAAGAAAAATAATCGTTACCTTTTCAAAAAGTGTTTTCTTTTGCTCCTTACGAGACTCGCGTTTGCCTTAAATTGAAGATTTCAACACATTTTATGGAATACCAAGACACATATGTCAGAAGCAAAAACCGAGCCAGTCTGTCGTTATTTTCATTTTTTGCTTCCAGCTATCTCGCCTCTAGCTCATCCTTGGGAAGCCATCCTAATTGGTGCAATAGGCGCCCTGTTGGCATGCCCCGGATGTGCTCTTCTTGACCGTCTCCGCATTGACGACCCAGTTAGCTGCATCCCCACGCACCGCTTTGCAGGAGCCTGGGGTCTACTGGCGGTTGCGTTATTTGCCGAGAAAGACATTATTAGCGAATCGGCATTCTCTGACGAATACGGGATCCTCAAGGGTGGTCCTTGGCGCTTTCTTGGCATACAGATGCTCACTATCGTTGCTGTAGCTGCATGGACAGCAGCTATGACGTTTCTTGAGCTGCTATTGGTTAACAAGATTTTTGGGCTGCGCGTGAGCATAGAAAACGAACTGTTGGGCGCTGACAGAGTTGAGCACGGGATTTTAGAGTTCGAAGTCACTCTTCGACACAATAACGATGCCAAAGAAAACGACTCCGAGCAGCAACGATCTGTGAAGATAAATGTGCCGGATGATCTGCCTATAAATTTAGGTCCAGACGACACTGACAAAGGGTACAAATATTTCTGGAAGAGGGCTCATACAAAGACTTTTGCGACGAAATGGCGAAGAAACACAGTATCGATTCCTGAAACTGGAAGTGGGAGTCAACGAGACCATCCTTCTGCGGTGGGATAAGTTAAAGTTCGACTTCTGTTCGGAGCAAATCGGTTTTTCCGAGTATGTCCGAGTCACTACCGAACAGATCAAAAATTCATTCGCTTAAAGTCGGAATGAAAACTGTTCTCACGCCATTTCTTGTCTAACATATAATGATACCAAGTAAGTATACTAAGGAGAGAAAAAAGAGATGGAACAAGAAGGTTTTCATTAGAAACAGAAACCTGCCGTTTCGTCAACATTTTACTGAACTCGGAAAGCTTACATTTCACTTTCACTTATATTTAAATCGCTGTCATCCATAGTTGTCAACTATAATTCATAACTGTTGATATGTAGCGTAAGCGCCAACACTTTATATCGCGTAATTAGCGTCATATTGTAATGTACAATTTAATCGGTAATACTAGGTCTTTGGAAGAAAAATTGGAGGTATTATGGGTGTTAATTTTGTAAAGCTATGGGTGGGTGTCTATTTATGTAAGGGCAAAACTGTTGGTTGAAGTGGTTGTTGACGTGTAGTAAACGTGTAAGCAGAAGGTTGAAGAATAGAGGCCTGAGGACAAAAGAAAGAGCACTGAAACACTGCTAACAGCCATTGTTATACATTCAACTCTCTAACTCTTTTGTGATTGGCCGAAAGCCTACAGTGAATTTTCGAAATCAGCGCCTATGACGTCATAACTGCAGATTATACAGTTATCATGTCAAGGACACCCAAGGTCACGGGTTATCATGTCATGTATGACCGCAAGGCATGATTTCTAAGGGTAATCATGCCACGTTCGCGCGCTTTGTGTTGCTTGCCGTCACTGGAGAAGCAAAAAAATTACTTCCAGGTTTGTTTTCTTCAGTTACTTATTTATTGCTATTTGCTTTCTCATCAAGCCTTTTTTCAATTTTTCACATATTGACTAATGCTTAATTTTTTTTGTCAATCGAATTATGTGCCGCTGATTTGTATACGGTTTACTCGTTGGAAAATAAATTAACAGTTCCACTCACTGTCGTGACCATTTTTTTTCGTACAATGCATAATAAAACAATTATTAGATTCGGTTTATGTGATATCCAGAATAATCAATGTCTCGGTAAGGATAATCAGCCTCAGCCTTCGGCTTCGGCTGATAACCCTTACCACGACCTTGATTATTCTGGATATCACAAAAACCTCATCGAATAATTGTTTATTAGCATAGGAGTGCACGCCGCTGTTTAAAGCCGGTGATACACGGTTCAACATTTGTTGATCAACAAATGTTGCAGCTCTTGTTCAACAAACGTTGACCAGTGTGTCGTGTCATGTTGAATGTTGAAATATGCCATTCAACACGTTGAACGTTGTTGAACGATGTTGAACGAAAATAGAGACCGGCTCTATTCAGTTCAACACGTTTGTGCAACATTGTTCAACATTTGTTGAGCAGCAAATGTTGGAAGATATTGAACCGTGTATCCGATCGGCTTAAGCTTTCATCATCTAACTTCTGCGTTGAGCGCGGAACTGTAGCCAATTCCGCGCGGTGAAATGTGGGTATGGACTTCGACTGGATCACGCAGTCTCATAGTCCAACTTTGATAACCATATATGACTATCAACTGCATCGCGCAGGCACATTAAGGCATACCAGAGATGCAACCAACCAACCACCAAAGCAAGTAATGGGAGAAATAAATGAAAGGGAACGGTTCCCATTTGACGATGCATAATATCTTTCATGCATTTCTCGCATTAATAATAATAATAATAATAATAATAATAATAATGTTATTATTATTATTATTATTATTATCATTATCATTATCATTATCATTATTATGGACTCTTGAGGTACCGAACGATGTTGCAGAATCCTGTTAGACGAACGTTTTTAACATGAACGTGATGGTGTCAGTATATGACTGTTTTCCATTTTTCGTAACGTCAAAACCCATGAAAAAACATCTCTTCTACTCAAGTGTTTTTAGTCGTGACCATAACACACGAGGGGCGTTCATTAAAGATTTCCCGTGACCCACTTTGGGTTATCATATCTGGCTGAAATTTTCCCTGTCTAGTGTTACATGAAGCTATAGGTGACATGAAAGTCTGCAGCACTAAACTCACACTGCTTCTTCTTTTACAAGTGTTAGATTGGAGTAAGGTGTGACTTTGGAGCCAGTAGAGTACTGAGCAGTGATCAGGAGTTTTATATTTGAAAAGTGGCACGCCAAAACAGACCTTCGATGAAATGAAAGAAACTTATGGGGATGATGCCTCATCATATGACGTTGTAAAACACTGGCATGACCAGTTCAAGTGTGGCCTAACATCAACCTCGTTTCCAGGGTCCTCTCTCTTCCTTCCTCGATCGAGAGAGGACCTTGGGAACGAAGTTGGTCGAACATCTGTTGAAAAGGCTCCCATTCCTGGGCGCCCCCATTCTGCCATTGATGAAGACACCATCCATCAAGTGGAAGCTGCCATTTTAGAAGACCGCGACGTATAACCGTTCGATTGCTCAAAGACTCTTTTGGACATGTGTCAAGAAAACCAGGAAGATTTTTTTGACAGACTTGTCACACAGGATGAAACATGGGTCCATCCATCACTGTCAACCGGAGACTAAAGTCCAGTCTATGCAATGGAAGCACTTTGATTCACCTCCCCCAAAGAAGGCAAGGATTCAACCCTATTCAGGAAAGGTCATGCTCACCGTCTTTGCGACCAGCACGGAGTGGTGATAGTGGGTTTCCTGGCAAAGGGTACCACAATTACTAGGATTTGCTATGCTTCATGACTGTGTAAATTGCGAATCGCGCTCTTGTGGCTATAAAATCCTTCCACCCCCCTCTCCCCCTCTTCCTTACCCTTATTCTCCTGACCTGTGGCCTGTTTCTCAAAAGTTCCGAAACTTTTCGGGCCTATGTCGGGTGCCAGAATTCCCTTTATATCTTCGTAACGACGAAGCCATCAAACTTCGCAATCCTCTTTGTTTTTTTTACATCAAAAACATGTAAAAGGATTAGCTTTTCAATCTAAGCAGATTGCAGTTTGACGACTGTCTTTTCGGGCCCGAAAAGTTACCGGGACTTTCGAGAAACAGGCCCCTGGCACCATCTGACTCTCACCTGTTTCCAACCATGTAGTCATTTTTAAAGGGAACACGTTTCCCAGATGATGAAACACTGATTTCCGAAGTGAAAAGTCGTGGCTTGAGGCTCAACCCACCTATTTTTACAAACAAGGTCTCCAGAGTTGCATAAAACGATGGGAAAAGTGTATAACTATAACGATCCTAATTAGCTCCTGTTCGTGTTAGCGCTGGTCCAGATGAGGAGATGAATTGAGCACGAAATTGCAGTTCACGAATTTGAGCGATGGCGCGGTGGAAATTCTTACGCTACGGAAAGCGGTCGCAAACAAACAGCGTCGACTGAGATTAATTTAAATTTAAAAAATTACGCTTAAGTCAGGATTCAATGAGATTCAAGCCAATCGAAGTATGAAGCCTTGTTTTTCGTGTTTTCGTGAAAAAGCGTGATGATATGAATCAAGAGTCATACGATGGACTCTTGTTATCAGAAACTGTTTCTGGTAACATTGTTGCTTTCGATAAAATCTGTCCAAGGTTTTCTCTCCCCTTCAAGGAACACAAAAATTTCTATTGAAACACAGTGATATTGCAGATTGTACTGAATTAAAAGCCATTTTAAACAACATGTATTGTACTCTCTTTTATTGTGAACAACGTCAAAACTTTAGTTGCTTTTCTGCACTCATTGCGGACCAGGTGAAACGACCACGTAACTCCAACGAGAGGGACATTGGGGTGTAATAGGAACCACAAAACCGAAGAAAAAATCATCCAAAACCGCAAAAAAAAAAAAAACAAACCGAAAACCGCATACAAAACCGTCAAAAAACCGATACAATGGTGACAAGTGCGGCATACAGAGCAAACTACGCTAACACTTTATTTCATCAAAGTATTTGTGAATGTCATGGACTTGTCTAAAGCCTTCATATCTTTTAGTATCTGCTAAAATCATAGGCTTCATTTCTGCCGCTCTCTCGAGCCCGGACTTTGTGGGCTCATTTCCGTAAAGCAGCTGGTAATGGAGCCAAGTTAACTTAGAGGGGCTAGGTCGCGCTATTTTAGGTAATCTTGTTTAATTTTGTTAATTATGAGCTCTAAACGTCAAATTGGGAGAGCAAGAGTCTTTCATTTGCAAAATCACGGCCACATAACAACTGACAATGATTTTCGAGCTTTGTAAATGACATTTTGATATAAACTGATATAAATTTGAAAAAAGCCACCAAACAATAGACAGTAATGAGCAAAACAACAGCTCTGTGCGTGCGCTTTAAAAGTTGTACATTTCTTTGCCATTGTCGGCCAATCTGCAACGTGAAATGACCAAATCTCAAGCTATATGGAAGACGCCAGCGCACAAGGGCAAACCTTTGATTTTCTTTCTTAGTTTCAACACTGTTCCTCCCAATTCAGTTCCTGAATAGTTTGGATAGTTTGTGAAAGTTGAACAAACTGGAATAATCATGAAACATAAACTAGCAATATTAAATAATCTTAAGGTCCCTAATACTTAACAGATGCACGCGTACGGCACATATGTAATCCATTTAAGCTTGTGTTCATATTCTTAATGACCCGCCGACAAGCGAATACGCCAAATATTTTCCATTCACCACGTTATTTATATCATAGACGACTTTGAGTGACAAAAACAAGGCGACGAAAGGAAGACAATAAAAGAGCTCATTGGAACTAATCAATCATTTTTGCGTTTGTGTTGATGCTCGTTTTCGCGTTAGTCGTATGCAAGTTTTTTGCGTATATTTGGTTTGCTTATCTCCGAGTTGCACTGTATCACGATCACTCCTGGAATTTTTTATGCTATATTCAGTGGATTATTAGTTGTGTTATTTTGCAATGTTTTGTATTGCTTTTGTTAATCCTTAATGGTTGTTGAATGAATAAAGACGAGTAAATAATGTCAGCCGGACTTCAAAGACTACAATGAGCTACGATGACCTACAATGACCTACAATGAGCTACAATGACCAACAATGACCTACCACAATGACCAACAATGATCTACAGTGACCTACAATGAGCTACAATGAGCTAAAATGACCTACTACAATGACCTACAATGATCTACAATAACCTACAATGAGCTACAATGACCTACGGTGGTATAATGACCCACAGTGAGCACAGTGATATAATGACCCACAGTGAGCTACAATGACCAACAATGACCTACTACAATGACCTACAATGAGCTACAATGAGCTACAATAAGCTAAAATGACCTACTACAATGGCCTACAATGATCTACAATAACCTACAATGACCTACAATGATCTGCAGTAACCTGCAATGAGCTACAATGAGCTACGATGACCTACAGTGGTCTACAATGACCTACAATGAGGTACCTTATAAGCTAAAATTAGCTAATGATCTGTATAATGAGCTAAAATAAAAGATAATTTGCAGCTCTGAGGGTACTCAGCATGTTTGCAGTACAAAGGTTAAAAACATTCCACTCTGCACTTTGAACCAATCAAAACCTCGTTGCTGTGCAAGTTGAAAATTTTCATTGTGCACTCTGAACCAATCAAAACATTGTGGGAAGAATAACTTATTTATAAATTTGTGGGAAGAGTAACTTATTTATAAATAATGCTCCTCATTTTTTCCTACTCTAATTAAGATTTTGTCTTTGCCAAGCAAAGCCTTGATATTTGTACATATTCAAGTAAGCTTTAAAACAAAGGAAAAACATCCAAGAGTCTTTTCGCAGTTTTTTTCTGCCTTCAAGTTCACATGTGTAATAGGCCTTTTTCGATATATTAAAATTCAGCTTGATAGCGAGTCACTGAGGACAAAGACAAAGGTCTCATGAAAAGTGTAGTTAACCGAACCGCAAAATGAAAGCTAAAACTTTAGGAGAGTGCTTAGACCTAATCACTGAAACGAGCCCTTAGGCATAATGAGTAAACGAATCCCTTCTTCTTCACACAATCTCGTGAAAAGTGTAGTTAACGGAACAACAAAATGAAATTTAGGAAGTGGAACGTAGTTGTTTATATGAATATAATTTGTGTCCCATGCCACTGCGGATAAGCAGCATTGTTAAACACGACTGCGGGACTGCGGTGGCAGTTTCTTAAGTAAGACATTTAGTGGACGCGGAAGCAGCATTGTTAAACACGACTGCGGGACCGCGGTGGCAGCTTTTTTAAGTAGGACATTTGGTGGGCCGGGTATTCTGCAATCTAGCCGGTGTATTAAAGGGACTCCCAGATAATTCAACTCGAATATAAAAAGGGGAAAGACGACGTAACACTAACCTGAGACTGATGGCCTGGGTGACGCACAAGCCTGTGCGTAGGTCATTTTCATCTCCTTTGAAACAATTGTCTCCAGAAAAAACTCTTCTTCACTACTAGAAAGCGTTATACAAACAACGTTATCCATAACAGAATTGCAAAGAAACTAGAAAGTCCTGATAAAACAAAGGCAAACTGCTACGATTTTGTGATTCCTACCAACCAGGTGGTTCAATATTCTGCATGTCAAATCTTGAAATTTCAATATTCTACATGTCAAATCTTGAAATTTCAATATTCTGCATGTCGAATCTTGAAATTTCAATATTGTGCATGTCGAATCTTGAAATCTCAATATTCTACATGCCGAATCTTGAAATCTCAATATTCTTCATGCCGAATCTTGAAATTTTAATATTGTGTATGTCGAATCTTGACATTTCAATATTCTGCATGTCAAATCTTTAAATTTGAATATTCTGCATGTCGAATCTTGAAGTTTCAATATTGTGCATGTCGAATCTTGAATTTCAATATTCTGCATGCCAAATCTTGAAAATTCAATATTCTGCATGTCGAATCTTAAAATTTCAATATTCTGCTTGCCAAATCTTGAAATTTCAATATTCTGCGAGTCGGATCTTGAATTTCAATATTCCGCATGCCAAATCCTGAAATTTCAGTATTCTGCATGCCAAATGTTGAATTTTCAATATATTGCATGTCAGATCTTGATTTTCAATATTCTGCATGCCAAATCTTGAATTTTCAATATTCCACATGTCAGATCTTGAATTTCAATATTCTGCATACCAAATCTTGAAAATTCAATATTCTGCAAGTCAGATCTTTGAATTTCAATATTCTGCATGCCAAATCTTGAAATTTCAATATTCTGCACGTCAAATCTTGAAATTTCAATATTCTGCTTGTCAAATCTTGAAATTTCAATGTTCTGCATGCCAAATCTTGAAATTTCAATATTCTGCAAGTCAGATCTTGAATTTCATTATTCTGCATGCCAAATCTTGAATTTTCAATATTCCACATGTCAGATCTTGAATTTCAATATTCTGCATGCCAAATCTTGAAATTTCAATATTCTGCACGTCAAATCTTGAAATTTCAATATTCTACATGCCGAATCTTGAAATTTCAATATTCTACATGCCGAATCTTGAAATTTCAATATTGTGCATGTCAGATCTTAAATTTCAATATTCTGCATGCCAAATCTTGAAATTTCAATATTTTACATGTTAGATCTTGAAATTTCAATATTCTGCACGCTGATTCTTGAAATTTCAATATTCTGCATGTGAGATTCTGAAATTTCAATATTCTGCATGTCAAATCTTGAAATTTCAAGATTTGGTAACTCACGGCTGGTAACTCACTCAGGCAAAACTCGCTCGCCTTAACTTACACCTTTGGTTAATCCGACAAAATGAAGCGTTTAACATCCCACAGTTCAATTAACAGCGTCCGCAAGGGCATATTATAGAATTCCTGGAAATCAGGGAAGCTGAAATGTGCTTAGCTGACCGCTCCCTACAAAGGGCTTTTCAGGATCAACCGGCTCAACGGGATAGGACCGAATGAAATCGATACGCGACAGTAAGAATTTCGTAAACAAGATCTTTCAGATCTTAAAACCGCGCTTTCAAAATTTATCTGTTTTCTTACCACTATAAAGTCGCAACGTAGTACACATTCCAAAGCAGTCTTTGTTGATTCACTATGACTATAAACACAAAATCACCTGATCAATCTGTAGCACAACAACTGACAACAACGAATGCACACGAACTTAGTGCAATATCACTAAGAGCCGAGGTGAAATCTCCGAGGAGTCTCCCATTACGTAATGGTCTTAACTATTCTGGAACTGTCATCAGGATATCTATGGGTATGAACGATACGATAATAACACTTTTAACAACTTACAGATTTCTTTCCTAAAAGTCGCGATTAAATTTAATTGTTTTTTTACACGAGTAAAGGCCTAGTAGTCACACGCGTCACTTAATTTAAGAATTACGTTATCCACGGCTATGTTTAGTACGGTGGTTATTTCCCTACCAATGAAAGTTGAAACGTCGACACATTCCATGGATGACATAATGACCTTTTATGTATTCAATACTCGCTTTGAATCAACCGCTTAAATAACACAAAAAGGCAATATATTTTGTACTAAATAAAAAGTGGAATATTCATAAAATTTTAAGTAGATTAACGTTTTCACAGCTTTTGGCGAATACCTGTAAACATCATAAGTTGCGTGATTCAAAGTGCCACTGACTATATGACCGAATAGAAATTTGGGACTGCTCACCAACAAAACTAAATTTTATTTGTTTTCTTACCACTATAGTCGCAACGTAGTACACATTCCAAAGCAGTCCTTGTTGATTCACTGATGACTATAGAACCCAAATCACTTGATCAATCTGTAGCACAACAAACTGACAACAACAGCTGCACACAAAGGTATTGCACCATTACTTATAGCCGTTGTCAAATCTCCGATTTGAACATCATCCGATGACGTAATAGTCTTAGTTTTTTTCCTTAAAAGTCACGATTACATGTTTCAACAAGACACAAAAAAATATATATTTTGTTGTAAATAAAAAGCGGACTATATTCATAAAATGTTAAGTACATTAACGTTTTAACAGCTTTTTGGCGAATAAACATCCTTAGTTGCGTGACTGGAAGTCCCACTGACTATGTGGCCGATTGGAAGTCTGGTTCAGCTCTCCGACAAAACGAAAAAAAAAAAAGTAAACCGATTGCAGAGCAAGAACCGCGCTCGGCCCATGGGTGCGCGGTTAATAAACAACGTGCAGAGCAAGAACTACGCTTGGCTCATGGCCGCGCGGTTAAAAAATAAATAAACAACGTGCAAAGCAAGAACCACGCTCGGCCTATGGCAGCGCGGTTAATAACGTGGTGAATGGAAAATATTTGGCATATTCGCTTGCCGGCGAGTTAATAAGAATGTGGACACAAACTTATTTTAATGGCGCAAAGCCCTGCTGCCTGGTTCTTTATATGAAAGCCAAAAACATCATCAAGTTTACTTTTAGAGAAATATGTTTATCAACAAGTGGCGCATAAAAAGCTTTTTAACCTTGGAATTTTTCGTGCCGGGACATCCGTTTCTCGTGAACTTGAAAACACGACTCTTTAGCAAAGGGTTCATCTATAGCAGTTTTGTACACAAATTCATCATTTTTCCGTTTTAAGAATTGCTATTGTTTCTTCTCTCGCTTCCTTGCTTTCATATTTTCATTATATTTGCGGGGCACCCTTCCCTCGTCCGTCTTAAAGAATTGTTATTCTTGCTTCTCTCCCTTGCCTCATTGATGATTTCACTGAAAGAGTTATTTTCGTTGATTTCCATATATTTGTTTGGCCCCTTCCCGGGTCTTTTTGAAATAAATGATATTTTTGCTGCTGTCGCTTGCTTCATTTGTTAATTTCGCTATATTCCTTGAAGAAGTGTTATTCTTGCTGCTGTTGCCAGTGTGGCTCCTTTGATTTGTTATTTTCGTTATTTTTGCTATAATTGTAAGTTTTGGTTACATTTGTCACATTTATGAAGCCCCTTTCCCTGCTCTCTTTCAGTGATTTGTTATATTTGCCAGTGTGGCTCCAGTGATTCGTTATTTCCGTTATTTTTGTTACATTTGTGAAGCACCTTTCCATACTCTCTTTCAGTGATCTGTTATATTTGCCAGTGTGGCTCCCTTGATTTGTTATTTTCGTTATTTTTGCTATAATTGTTATTTTCGGTATTTTCCTTAGTACAGTTGTTATATTTGTTATTCTTGCGATTGCTTGCATTTCTGGACATAAGTGAATTGCATGAACCCGTTGGGTGAATGCAATTTGAGCTTTTTGAAAACACACGAGTACAAATTATTGCCAAATTGAACGAGAAAAGTCGAATGATTACTTTTTAATAATATACAAAACAAAATTACAAAGTCCCGGTTCGAAAGTGCAGCACGCCACAAGTTCAAGTTAGAGTTTCACGCCACCAAAAACAAAAGATTTGATTGGTTCTTACCAAACCTTATTGTTCATTATCCAATCAAAAGCGAGAATTCTGTGAGTAAATTGCACTGAATTAACTCTTTTTTGCACTATAACATCTGCATTGCCGTCTCATCACGTGGCTGCAAACCAAGAATAAGTTGTCGTTTTAGGAGGCAAAATGTCACGGTTAAATTAAGGAGGAAAAAATAATCGCGCCGCTTGTATCGCACGCCTATTAGAACATTTTTGTTGTCGTGCATGGAATAAATTTTATGGTTTAAAAGGGATTCTCGACTGTTTTAGCAAATGTCCCCTAAAATGTTCCATATGTACTTATTGGAAGATCTGTAACAAAAAAATTGCATTGCCTAATGAAATAATTTTTTTATCGTCTTCCAAAAGTCGGTCTCAACGCTTCCCAGTGCCGCCATCTTAAATGTCGCGCAATTCAAGTTGGGTACTGATGACGTTTCGTGGTTGCTTCGCTTCAAGTGTCCTTGCCTTGTTTACAGTGCTGTACATTGTTTATATTTTCGTGACAAGATTCAGTTTAATGTGGAAGATACAGATTCTTCCTTCGCGGATCATGCAGTTGGAACCAGAATACTCATCAAAAGAAGAAAGAAGAGAAAATCAAGGCGAAGAAGAAGAAGAAAGCAATTCTTTGCTTGACAATTTAGGCACTCACGATGGCTTTTGGCCTTTGTGATCGATGCCCCGTTATGCCAATTGAGGTGGAATTTTTTGGAAGAATCGTCCATCAGATAGGTTGAATCGACGCACGTCTATCATCTTTCGGAAAAGCAAGGAGACTAGTATCCTTTCTGGTTTTCGCTTGCTTTCCTCAACGAACAGATTTTGACTCGAAGTTCCCGCGAACTGGACGGCAAAGCAACTACGAAACGTTATCAGTACCCAACTTGCCTTGCGCGACATTCAAGATGGCGGCACCCGTGTTCAAGTACGCTAAATGAAAAGTCCCCTTAAAATTCCTTATGAAATACAGTACTCAACGTCATCTGCCAACACTACGCATCAATACTAGTTACATTATATAGTCTAACGTCAATGTCTGTAACTACACATCACCATCCGTTATTCTACGTTACTAGTCGTTACTACTCGTCACTAGACGTCGTTACTGCACATCGCTTGCCGCTTTTCCATGGTAATAGCCGTTATTACTCGTCAATAGACGTTCCTTCACATCACCAGCCGCTACTAGAAGTCCCTACATCGTTACTACACATCAATACCCGTTATTACACGGTACTAGCAGTCACTACTCGTCACTAGACGTTACTGCACATCACTACCCGTTATTACACGTTACTATCAGTCAATACTCGTCACTAGACGTTACTACACATCACTTCCCGTTATTACACGTTAATGTCAGTCACTACTCGTCACTAGACGTTACTGCACATCACTACCCATTATTACACGTTACTAGCAGTCACTACTCACCACTAGACGTTATTACACATCACCTCCCGTTATAACACGTTACTAGCAGTCGCTACTCGTCAGTAGACGTTACTACACATCACTTCCCGTTATTACACGTTGCTAGCCTTCGGCTTCAGCAGATAACACAAACTTTGGCCTTGATAATTATTACTGTCATGTTCAACCTCATCCAATAATTGTGAAGTGATGTGTCGTCTAGTGACGAGTAGTGACTGCTAGTAACGTGTAATAATTGGTAGTGATGTGCAGTAACGTCAAGTGACGAGCAGTGACTGCTAGTAACGTGTAATAACGGGAGGTGATGAGTAATAACGTCTAACATACTTCCCCAACGAACGGCCGGATCACTGGTCCGAGTCGTTTCCCCGCGACGTAGGACCCGTCGCAATTGTATTTTATATTCAGCGAATTATATTTTGCACTTGGCAGGCAGGCGACTCTCTGATTGGTGGAAAATACAATTGGGCGGACCAGTGATCCAGCTCTTGTGAGGACGGAGGAACGCGAGCGCACAAAACGGCTGGTCATGATCGAGCCTAAACTAGACCATTCCAAATCTATTAATAAGTCCAGCTGCTTAGTCAGTCAATGTCTGAAAACAGGAACGTCTTTATTGCACAGTCATGAGCATATTTAAAACCAACAGTTTCCCCTGGATTACTGATTTCTAAATCAATGAAAAAGATGTTAAATAAATAAGGAACACTCGCATTACCTTAACTACTGAAAACCTTCATTTACTTGCTTCCAATCACAAATAACCTTCTTAAGAGTATTCGTGATAGGATTTATATACGTGTCAACTTGTTATAGCATATAAATTTGAAATTTTTAGTTGGTTTGGACGTGACGAGAACATCAATAAAGCGCATTGTCCACAGTTTTGTCAAACGACAAAAGGATTACAGACTGACAGTTAGAAAATTCATTTTCACTCTCATTTAAAAAAAGAAAACGTGATACGACACAACGATTACTTCTCGAAGCCACTTACATTGACGTATAGAAGTGTTGATGTATTTTCCACACAAGGTGCATGACACTGAAAACCAGTAAAACTACTTGCCGAAACAAATTGCGATTAGGAGAAGCCATTTTGTTTCTTAGTCTTGCTTATTACTCCCGAGTTAATCTATGAGGACTCGTGAAAAGCACCATTTTTCTTATTCGATGTACCAGTCCTTAACAAAAATATTACATTTCATATATCTTCAATTCTTTGCATAGAGTTATTTCATCCTCCACGTTTGTATAAACCGTTTTTAAACACGTCTGTATAAACCGTTCTTAAACACGTTTGTATAAACCGTTCTTGTATAACAATAGAGAATGTTCTCGAACCTCTGCTTGCATCTGTTTTTAATTCAGGAAGGGCAAAAAAGTATAGAGTTTTGAAAGAAATTTTAAAAAACTTAAGGATCACATTGATATAATGGGCTCAATGATGCACGCATTTTGATCGTTCCTCACCTATCAGAGGACAGTCGCATAGCTAACGTCATCATCAAAACCTTTTAATTATTTTATTATATTATATAAAACAAATAGATTCCATGTTGCCGTGCGTCTTTTCACAGTAATAGGGAGCTTACGAAACGAGGACGACGACGGCTACGAGGACTTCATTTAAAAATACGAGTTCGCGTTATTCATATCGCTACGAAACTATTTCATGTCGTTTCGCGTTAAAAATGTGTAGTAGCTGGCGAGGAATTAAACTGGTATGAGTGGGTTGGAAGCGTAGAGAGAGAACTGAAAATTCATCGTCATGTGCTAACGTCCTCCACAGAACCTTGAATTTGGTCATTTCACGTCGTCATTTAGAAGATGACGGCAAAGAAATGTACCAAAACGTAAAACGCACGTGCAGAGCGTGCAGAGCCATTGTTTTTGCTCACTAAACCTATTGTTTTGTAGCGTCGTCGTTGCCGTCGGCGTCGTCTTTCGTAAGCTCCCTAATAAAAGATCAGTGACACACCCGGTTATCATTTCATGTGCCACATTTTTTTCTTACCACATTTTGACGTCATCTGTGATCTATTAGGGAGGTCTGTATAGGGAAAAACTGTGCCCGAGGTCTTGAGTACGGCCCGAGGCACGGAGTACATGTTTTCTATTTCTTTTAGAAAACAACGAGACGAGAAAAAGGAAAACAACTTGTTAACTCTAATTATCAAAATGTAAATTCTCTTTGCTCGCGCCATCACTACGTCAACAGCTCGCGCTAGTTCTGTGTCTCCATCGACTTTTACAAAATAACTGAGCCACTACGTTCTTATTGGTCTAAAGATGTGTTTAGATGACAGTATGTAAACACGGTTGTGACGTTTCAGATTTGCGCGTATTTTTGAGAATTATTTTATGAAACCAATTGAGCACTTCGTAGAACTCGGAGAGTTAGGAGAATTATTTTATAAAAGCAATTGAGCACTTTTTCCGTGTTTACAGAGCTCGGAGAACTCGGAGGGTTAGGAGAATTCTCGAAAGTTATGCAAACCCTCGACTACGTCTCGGGTTTGCATAACTGTCTCGAATTCTCCCAACCCTCCTCGTGTTTAGATGAGGCTATGTAAACACGGAAAAGTGCTCAATTGCTTAAATAGAAACAAGATTTTTAACCAATCAGCGCGCGTATTTTCTTAGGACTGTTTTCTAAATGGAATTAAAACTTGAGAATGTTATACCAAAATTCGCTTTCCGATGTTAAAAATAAGAGGTGAAAACTTGTGTAGTTTTATTTTATTTGAATTTATTATAATTCATTCGAAGTGTTTCCACGTTCTTTTTTCTACCAACAGTGAGGAATTGCCAACACTGAGGAATTGCCTACAGTTCTGCGCTCAACACAGAAGTTAGATGAATCAGATGAAAGCTTAGACAGCGGCGTGCACTCCTCTAAAGTTCAATTTAATTGAGATATGTGATTTGGTTTCAAGAAAGTCAACCGTGTGAATTGAACTCAGAGAATTTAGGAAGTAAATAAGGTTTTCTTTCGTTTTTCAATTAACCTAAAATGTACAAAAAATGCATTAATTAAGACATAAAATTTGGCGGAGTAAGCAGAGTTTTCATTCCGATTTTAAGCTAACAGGAACACAGTCCCATTTTCGGTCACGAATGGAGTTTTGATCTGTTCGGTAGTGACTCTGACATACTCGGAAAACCGATTTTCTCCGAAAAGCAGTCGAACTTTAACTTATTCCACCGCAGAAGGATCGTCTCGTTGACTCCCATTTCCAGTTTCATTAATGGTTTCTGTTTTTCTTCGCCATTTCGTCGCAAAAGTCTTTGTACGAGCAATCTTCCAGAAATAGTTGTACTCTTTGTCAGTGTCGTCTGGACCTGAATTTATGGGCAGATCATCAGGCACATTTATCTTCACAGATCGTTGCTGCTCGGGGTCGTTTTCTTTGGCATCGTTATTGTGTCGTAGAGTGACTTCAAACTCTAAAATCCCGTGCTCAACTCTGTCAGCGCCCAACAGTTCGTTTTCTATGCTCACACGCAGCCCAAAAATCTTGTTAACCAATAACAGCTCAAGAAACGTTGTAGCTGCTGTCCATGCAGCTACAGAAACGATAGTGAGCATCTGTATGCCAAGAAAGCGCCAAGGACCACCCTTGAGGATCCCGTATTCGTCAGAGAATGCCGATTTGCTAATAATGTCTTTCTCGGCAAATAACGCAACCGCCAGTAGACCCCAGGCTCCTGCAAAGCAGTGCGTGGGGATGCAGCCAACTGGGTCGTCAATACGGAGACGGTCAAGAAGAGCACATCCGGGGCATGCCAACAGGGCACCTATTGCACCAATTAGGATGGCTTCCCAAGGATGAGCTAGAGCTGAGATAGCTGAAAGCAAAAAATAAAAATAGAAATAACGACATGGACAGTAATTAGGGAATTGGCAGTTTGACGCAGACTGTCTCGGTTTTTGCTTCTGATATATGTAGGATAGGATAGGATAGGATAGGAGGATAGGATAACTTTATTTAGACACGGTAAACTCATCAGTCGCAACTATAAAAACCTAATTAATTACCAGAATTATTACAAATTATACAACGACTACAGCTACATTATTCAAAATTGTTCTAAGTAATCAATAAATATAACTATAATATTAAATGACAAAATAAAAACCTGCTTTACATGAGTGCCGTGTATAGAATTGTAGATTAACTTGATGAAAAGAAACGCTCGCAGCCAGCCCGGAACGCTCAAAGGGAGTCAGCCTGCCTCAATTCGATTGGTAAATTATTCCAAAGAACTGCTCCAGTGTAGCTGAAGCTATTTTTCATATAGTTTGTGTGTGGCTGTGGGATAGCTAGTTTGCCCTCTGTGTCCCTTAAGGAGTAACTGGAGACGCTACTACGGTCAACAAATTTAGAACTAAGGTAATCGGGAGTAAGACCATTAAGCGACTTATAAACCATCACAGCCTTATGAATTGTTCGTTGAGAATCAAGTTTTATCCATCCAGGTTTTTGGATAAGGTTATCAGCGTTGGCATCATAGTTCGAGTAAGTGAGTATACGCGCAGCGCGATTTTGAAGTTTTGTAAGTTTACTGGCTAGGGTTTTGCCGCAACATCCCCAGACAGAATCGCAGTAATCAAAGTGAGGCTGTACTAAAGACATGAAGATTGATCGGAGAGTCTCATGTGGAACGAAAGACCTCACTCTCTTCAACGCTCCAATACCAGACGCGATTTTCTTACATAAAGTCTCAACATGAACATTCCAAGATAAAGTCTGATCAATATGAACACCTAGAGATTTCGTAGAGGTAACTTGAGTTATAGGTGCACCGTCAATAATAAGTGATGGAGGGTTGTGAAACGTGCTTAGCCTTTGCCTCGATCCGATCAACATAAACTCAGTTTTAGATGCGTTAAGAGTAAGCTTGTTAGCAGTTAGCCATCTTTCAACTCTAGCAAGATCCTCATTTAAAACAGTGTTAATACTTTGGGTGTTATTACTAGCAAAAGTTATGTGTGTGTCGTCAGCATACATTCGAGGTTCAGAATTTAATAGACAGTAAGGTAAGTCGTTAATATATATTAGAAAAAGGAGTGGACCCAGAATTGTACCTTGAGGTATACCGCAAGTAAGGAAATGGTCCCCAGAGAGAGAACCATTCCAAGTATGATCTAAACCAATTGTATGAAGTGCCACTGACACCATATTTCGCAAGTTTAGACAAAAGAATATCGTGATCGACGGTGTCAAAGGCTTTCTTTAAATCCAAGAAAACGACTGCGTTTACATTACCCTGATCAATGTTGTAAGCCCAGCTATCTGTAGCTTCAAGTAAGGCAGTGACAGTGGAATGAAGAGGTCGAAATCCCGATTGGTGTCTTGAAATGAGTTTGTGTATAGTAAGGTAATTATAGAGTTGATCATAAATAATTCTCTCAAAGACTTTAGCTACAACTGGAATTACTGAAATTGGGCGGTAATTATTTAGATCTGAACGATTACCCTGTTTGAACAAGGGGATGACTTTCGAAAGTTTCCATTCATCAGAGAAAATTCCAGAAACAATAGAATGATTAAAGATAGTACGGAGTGATTCGGCTATTAAGTCAGCACATTCGCGCAAGAGTTTTGCAGATATTCTGTCCAAACCAGTAGATTTTGACTCACATAATCTGGATAAAAGAAGAAGAACCTTAGAGACGCTGGTCGGTTTTAGTTCGAATGTGCAGTGACCAGTCTCAGCTAAATAATCCAAATGAGAAGAATTGTCTTCATTGGCGTGAATATCATTTGCTAACTTAGGCCCAATAGAAGAAAAATGATCATTAAAGGCGTTAGACAACTCATGAGAATCATAAATAGAATTGCCACAGGGGAGCTTAAGTTCGCTTATGACACATTTGTGTGATTTCCTAGACATAAGCTCATTGACAATCGATAAAATGTGTTGTGTTCGATAAAATGTGTTGAAATCTTCAATATAAGGCAAACGCGAGTCTCGTAAGGGACAAAAGAAAACACTTTTTGAAAAGGTAACGATTATATTTCTTGCAAACATGTTTAGATGTCACTCTCTCAAAAAGAGTCTGAAAAACCATTTAAGTCTAGTAAACTTAAAGAACAAAGACGCATTCATGATATTTTTGATTACAGGTGGAATTAAATATAACAAAGAAAGCGTAATAATATATAAGAAATGACGGTGTGGCAACTACTGACGTGATTAACCACTTAAAATTTAAAAATATCTCAAGAAGACCTACTTACGATTCAACATCGATTTGTTGAATTATCACAAACAACTAAAAATGCCGGCTACCTCGACTTACCCGTTACACTAACGAGGCCTGACAGGATACCGGTCACAAAGGTTGGAATGTCCAACTTGTTTTTCAACCAAACATAACTAAAAAGAAAAATTTCACAACAAGAAATCGTGTATTCTGTTGAGCCGTTTCCAAGTTTTAATTGCTGTAAATCGCGTCTTTGTCTTGCATGACCGTCACTTACGGGCAGTGATATGTTTAGAGAAGCCTGAAAAATTCAGGAGTTCAACGGGGTTTGAACCCATCCCGCAAAGCCGGTGCGACATCTCAACCAACTGAGTCACGAAGCCACTGATGTTGGGAGCTGGTCACCTGTGGGTTCATATCTTCCGGTAATGAATGAACATGAACCCACCTTCGCACCGGCTTTGCAGGATCACGGGTTCAAACCCCGTTGAAGTCCTGAAACTTTCAAGCTTCCCTACGCGGTTACAGAAGTTGTGTTCATAACTGCCAGGATCATGGCTTCACTCGATTCCGTATCCGCAGTTCAACATATGATTCGTTTCATATATCATTTCGTTCAGTAATATGTTTGTCACAAGACTCGGTGTACTAGTTTTATGCCGCGAACTTGATTTTCTTTGTCAGCGAGACGAAAGGTATGACCAACTCACTCTTGTATCTTTTGAATATCATCTTAAATGCAATGGCCTATGGGATTCTGTTCTCATTGGTGACAGGCCCTGATAGGCCCCGTATGACGTGAAGCCAAGTCTTGTACTTATGAAAATTCAGTTGACTGCATCGAGCTAATGGAACTTGGGTGCCACCGCGCACCGGTGGCTCAGTTGGTTGAGCACCGGGCTGCCATGCGGGAGGTCGTGAGCTGCCGAAAGTTCAACTTGCTCAAACAAATAAATAACAAACTAAAAAACAAACAATATTTACCTGTACATCATTCCAAGAGTTCCTCCACCGATGGATCCATTGATAGTTACAACCGCTGCCCTGTTTAGTTGTATTAAAAGTTAAAAAATTAAAGCTCTAACGCATCAGACAGAAGAGCAATTTTGCGGATCTGTATGTTTTCCTGTTCGGCAGCGCTGGAGACTTCGCAGCTGATCATGAGAACGGAATTAGCTGATAGGTACAGATCAAAAATACTTTTTCACCAAGTCAGGAACTCATGACTAGTAGCGAACAACAGCCCCATATTCCTGTCATGGCTTTTTCACTGACCGATTTAATTTTAGATTGAATTTCCTGCGAATGAGAGTCGCACAGGAGCCCGATGACCAATCACAAGAAAGTAACTTGACGTTATAGCGTCATGGAACCGGAACTGACTTTGTTTCTTGCGGGAAAGACGGTCTAAAATAGATCGGTCTGTAAAAATGCCGTGACATAAGGGTTTCTCGCTCTTAGTCACGGTGCACGTTCAGGTCGCGATTGGTTTTGGTTTCACTTCTGATTGGTTGAAAAAGTAACGCGAAAAGAAACAACAAATGTAACACACAAACAGCAGTGACAAACAAAATACAAAATTGGAGTTCAAATATACAAGATTACTAACTTATTAACTATTAACTATTTCGTATCAATAGAGGCGACGAAAACTTATCTAATGAAGACACAGCTTTTCGCTGCTGACATATTCATTAAGGTCGGCTTTAAATCATTGATCAACAGTGTCTCCTTTATTTTACAGGGAGTGTAGTTTCGGATCGTCCATTCGCTAAAATTTCAAAATGATCCCATTTTAAACTGTGACCAGTTGATGTAACATGGTCCGCAAGAGCCGACGTATTATGACCATTGATTAATGCTTTAGAATGGTCAGTTTTTGTGTGCTGTTTGTGTATTATTTCTGATAAGACTGAGATGGCCGAAGAAAAAAAGTATTTAAAACAACAGATAAACCTGCAAGCTAGTTTCCACCTCATGCCAGTGATGCCGAAGGTGCTACCACAGTTGAATCCCAGCCAACCCCACCACAGCATGAAAGTTCCGAGAATGACATTAGTCGGGGACGCCATTTGTCTTGGCGGGGCGTTTTCATCGAAGCGTCCGATCCGTGGCTTCAACATTAACGTGGCTACTAAACCACTCACACCGCCAACCAAATGCACTGGACCACAGCCAGCCATATCCACTGCACCCATTCTGTTGAGCCAACCCCTGTGATCCCATATCCAATGAGCCGGAAAACTGTGTGTTAAAGTATTGAGAAAAGAGTACATGGTGTAAGCTTTTAAACTGGTTCTCTCGGCCATCGCGCCCGAAACAATGGTTGTTGCTGTCGTTGCGAATGAAAGCTGAAAGAAATACTTGGAATAGATTTGTCCCATTTGGTTTTCATCGGCATCCGTCAAGAAGTAGCCAAGCCCACAGAATCCATTTCCGCGATAGTCAAGTGCGAAAGTGAACGCGAATCCAAAAATCCAATATGATAATCCCCCAAATATCACATCTATAGCATTCTTTACAAAAATGTTGGCTTCGTTTTTTTTGGAAACTGAGCCGGATTCCAAGAGGCCAAATCCAGATTGCATTGTAAAAATAATAAACGCGCTCGTCAGAATCCAAGTTGCATCGTCCGGATTGTCTATGCTATCGGCTTTATGGCTGGTAGATGGAATTGATGTTGAAGCAACTGCTGTCCAGTTCGTTTGGTTCATATCGAGTATCAGTTAGCTGGAAAATTCTAACGAGTACTGAAATATCTTGTGAGTGGCCTCCGTAGCTGACTAAGAGAAACAAAAAAGAAATTATTATAGAGGCCTAGAGGCGACAGAAGGGTAGCCTCCACATACCAGGTTAGGAGTGACTTACCACGGACGGAGCTGAAACAGTTGCCTAAGTCAAACAGGGGTTGGCTAACCTCGTGGTCCAAAGAGAAAGGAGTCCTAATGTCTTTCAGAGTGCGAATTACCTCGTATATATACTCACCGGTCTTGCCTGCAGATATGACAACTTTAACTTTGTTTTTAACATATTTGATCAGGGAAATGTTCGACAGCTGTTGTCAAACAGGTTTTTTTTGAATGCATGAGACGGTTGTTAAATTAAAACGTATAATTACATAGGTGATTATTTGAAAAATATTCATTTTCTTTGAAATACTTAATTTCTTCGTTTGTCATTTCGACAAAAAGGCTCGCGGCCATTTTGAAAAACATAGCATAATAATCACCACCAATCAGCGAAGAGAATTTTCATTAATCACCTATGTAATTAAACTAAGGTGTATTCATTGTATGTCATGACAATCAAGAGAAGAAAGACGTAAAGAGACCGTGCATATTTAAATATATCAAAAGTGTCCTATGTAACTCTGTGTCGAAAAAATACAGCAGCTACTTACGGTAGGTAAAAAAGTTAACGACGTGGCATTTACCATAAGCCCTTTAGGTGATTTTAAAGGCCTTAAAAGTTAAGCATTGAGCATTTTAGTGACCTTAAAAGTCAAGCATTCTAGAGACCTTAAAAGTCGAGCTTTTTACAGACCTTAATAAAAATGCGTATGTTTGACTCAAAGATAAAGATTACTAAGTTAAAACTAAATGATACAGTGAAAAATGAGTTGCGTTTTTCTTTTAGGAGAAAATAGCCATGATTTTCAGTTGCCATACTTGTTGTCAATGAAATGATCTGCCACGCTACTGGTTCATGTTATGTTCACGCTTGTTCTACGAAATTCGGTTCAAAGGAATGATTCTTCCGTTACCCTCTTTCCAAGTTACATCCTTTGCACTTGCGATTTTCAAAGATATAAGACCATTCCGTTCAGCCTCTTCTTGGGGTAAGAAGACTTGAATATTTAATCTATCTGAAATGAATAGCCTCTTGTGGCATCTGTCCAAGAAATGTTGTACAGTAGTTAATTATGGCGAAAACTATGGTGGGAAATAAATAGTCTACTCAAACTGACTACATCCCTCCTTCCGCAATGATCTTGTAATATAAAGACATTTATTAATTGGCCTTACAAAGCTTGTTCTTAAAGTTCTTATCATTTCTGCAATCTTCCTGAAAATTAAGACCTAGGACAGTGAGTTAAGAGAATTGTGATATGTTCGAAATCTTGTAGTACACATCAGTATGTCTCTTCTTCCGGAAAACAAGCTCCTTACACTTCTGGGATTACATTTAATTGATTAAGTTAGAACAAGACCCATGCAGGCTCGATTTCCAGCCGTTTTGACAGTGCAGATAACATCCTTCCCCAACGAACGGCCGGATCACTGGTCCGAGTCGTTTCCCCGTGACGTAGGACCCGTCGCAATTGTATTTTATATTCAGCGAATTATATTTTGCACTTGGCAGGCAGGCGACTCTCTGAATGGTGGAAAATACAATTGGGTGGACCAGTGATCCAGCCGTGGTGAGCGCGGAGGGACGCGAGGGCACAAAACGGCTGGTCATGATCGAGCCTAAACTAGACCATTCCAAATCTATTAATAAGTCCAGCTGCTTGGTCAGTCAAAGTCTGAAAACAG
>NC_090872.1:10800689-10805689 GCF_036669935.1 Montipora foliosa
CGCCAAGGACCACCCTTGAGGATCCCGTATTCGTCAGAGAATGCCGATTTGCTAATAATGTCTTTCTCGGCAAATAACGCAACCGCCAGTAGACCCCAGGCTCCTGCAAAGCAGTGCGTGGGGATGCAGCTAACTGGGTCGTCAATGCGGAGACGGTCAAGAAGAGCACATCCGGGGCATGCCAATAGGGCACCTATTGCACCAATTAGGATGGCTTCCCAAGGATGAGCTAGAGGCGAGATAGCTGGAAGCAAAAAATAAAAATAACGACAGACTGGCTCGGTTTTTGCTTCTAACATATGTGTCTTGTTATTCCATAAAATGTGTTGAAATCTTCAATTTAAGGCAAACGCGAGTCTCGTAAGGAGCAAAAGAAAACATTTTTTGAAAAGGTAACAATTATATTTCTTGCAAACATGTTTTGATGTGACTCTCTCAAAAAGAGTCTGAAAAACCATTTAAGCTTAGTAAACTTAAAGAACAAAGAGGCATTCATAATATTATTGATTATAGGTGGAATTAAATATAACGAAGAAAACGTAATAATATATAAGAAATGACGGTGTCTGAAACAAAAGTGGCAACTACTGACGTGATTAACCACTTAAAACTTAAAAATATTTTAAGAAGACCTACTTACGATTCTCCATCGATTAGTTGAATTATCAGTATATTTTTAGGGTTACATTTCACAAACAACTAAAAATACCGGCTACCTCGACTTACCCGTTACACTAACGAGGCCTGACAGGATACCGGTCACAAAGGTTGGAATGTCCAACTTGTTTTTCAACCAAACATAACTGAAAAGAAAAATTTCACAACAAGAAATCGTGTATTCTGTTGAGCCGTTTCCAAGTTTTAATTGCTGTAAATCGCGTCTTTGTCTTGCATGACCGTCACTTACGGACAGTGATATGTTTAGAGAAGCCTGAAAAATTCAGGAGTTCAACGGAGTTTGAACCCATCCCGCAAAGCCGGTGCGACATCTCAACCAACTGAGCCACGAAGCCACTGATGGTGGGAGCTGGCCACCTGTGGGTTCATATCATCCGGTAATGAATGAACATGAACCCACCTTCGCACCACCAGCTTTGCGGGATCACGGGTTCAAACCCCGTTGAAGTCCTGAAACTTTCAAGCTTCCCTACGCGGTTACAGAAGTTGTGTTCATAACTGCCAGGATCATGGCTTCACTCGATTTCGTGTCCGCAGTTCAACATATGATTCGTTTAATACATCATTTCGTTCAGTAATATGTTTGTCACAAGACTCGGTGTACTAGTTTTATGCCGCGAACTTGATTTTCTTTGTCAGCGAGACGAAAGGTATGACCAACTCACTCTTGTATCTTTTGAATATCATCTTAAATGCAATGGCCTATGGAATTCTGTTCTTATTGGTGACAGGCCCTGATAGGCCCCGTATGACGTAAAGCCAAGTCTTGTACTCATGAAAATTCAGTTGACTGCATCGAGCTAATGGAACTTGGGTCCCACCGCGCACCGGTGGCTCAGTTGGTTGAGCACCGGGCTGCCATGCGGGATGTCGTGAGCTGCCGAAAGTTCAACTTGCTCAAACAAATAAATAACAAACTAAAAAACAAACAATATTTACCTGTACATCATTCCAAGAATTCCTCCACCGATGGATCCATTGATAGTTACAACCGCTGCCCTGTTTGGTTGTATTAAAAGTTAAAAAATTAAAGCCAATATTGTAAGCTCTAACGCATCAGACAGAAGAGCAATTTTGCGGATCTGTATGTTTTCCTGTTCGGCAGCGCTGGAGACTTCGCAGCTGATTATGAGAACGGAATTAGCTGATAGGTACAGATCAAAAATACTTTTTCACCAAGTCAGGAACTCATGACTAGTAGCGAACAACAGCCCCATATTCCTGTCATGGCTTTTTCACTGACCGATTTAATTTTAGATTGAATTTCCTGCGAATGAGAATCGCACAGGAGCCCGATGACCAATCACAAGAAAGTAACTTGACGTTATAGCGTCATGGAACCGGAATTGACTTTGTTTCTTGCGGGAAAGACGGTCTAAAATAGATCGGTCTGTAAAAATGCCGTGACATAAGGGTTTCTCGCTCTTAGTCACGGTGCACGTGCAGGTCGCGATTGGTTTTGGTTTCACTTCTGATTGGTTGAAAAAGTAACGCGAAAAGAAACAACAAATGTAACACACAAACAACAGAGACAAACAAAATACAAAATTGGAGTTCAAATATACAAGATTACTAACTTATTAACTATTAACTATTTCGTATCAATAGAGGCGACGAAAACTTATCTAATAAAGACACAGCTTTTCGCTGCTGACATATTCATTAAGGTCGGCTTTAAATCTTTGATCAACAGTGTCTCCTTTATTTTACAGGGAGTGTAGTTTCGGATCGTCCATTCGCTAAAATTTCAAAATAATCCCATTTTAAACTGTGACCAGTTGATGTAACATGGTCCGCAAGAGCCGACGTATTATGACCATTGATTAATGCTTTAGAATGGTCAGTTTTTGTGTGCTGTTTGTGTATTATTTCTGATAAGACTGAGATGGCCGAAGAAAAAGAGTATTTAAAACAACAGATAAACCTGGAAGCTAGTTTCCACTTCATGCCAGTGATGCCGAAGGTGCTACCACAGTTGAATCCCAGCCAACCCCACCACAGCATGAAAGTTCCGAGAATGACATTTGTCGGGGACGCCATTTGTCTTGGCGGGGCGTTTTCATCGAAGCGTCCGATCCGTGGCTTCAACATTAACGTGGCTACTAAACCACTCACACCGCCAACCAAATGCACTGGACCACAGCCAGCCATATCCACTGCACCCATTCTGTTGAGCCAACCACTGTGATCCCATATCCAATGAGCCGGAAAACTGTGTGTTAAAGTATTGAGAAAAGAGTACATGGTGTAAGCTTTTAAACTGGTTCTCTCGGCCATCGCGCCCGAAACAATGGTTGTTGCTGTCGTTGCGAATGAAAGCTGAAAGAAATACTTGGAATAGATTTGTCCCATTTGGTTTTCATCGGCATCCGTCAAGAAGTAGCCAAGCCCACAGAATCCATTTCCGCGATCGTCAAGTGCGAAAGTGAACGCGAATCCAAAAATCCAATATGATAATCCCCCAAATATCACATCTATAGCATTCTTTACAAAAATGTTGGCTTCGTTTTTTCTGGAAACTGAGCCGGATTCCAAGAGGCCAAATCCAGATTGCATCGTAAAAATAATAAACGCGCTTGTCAGAATCCAAGTTGCATCGTCCGGATTGTCTATGCTATCGGTTTTACGGCTGGCAGATGGAATTGATGTTGAAGCAACTGTTGTCCAGTTCGTTTGGTTCATATCGAGTATCAGTTAGCTGGAAAAATCTAACGAGTACTGAAATATCTCGTGAGTGGCCTCCGTAGCTGACTAAGAGAAACAAAAAAGAAATTATTATAGAGGCCTAGAGGCGACAGAACGATAGCCTCCACATACCAGGTTAGGAGTGACTTACCACGGACGGAGCTGAAACAGTTGCCTAAGTCAAACAGGGGTTGGCTAACCTCGTGGTCCAAAGAGAAAGGAGTCCTAATGTCTTTCAGAGTGCGAATTACCTCGTATATATACTCACCGGTCTTGCCTGCAGATATGACAACTTTAATTTTGTTTTTAACATATTTGAAATGGGAAATGTTCGACAGCTGTTGTCAAACAGGTTTTTTTTGAATGCATGAGACGGTTGTTAAATTAAAACTTCCTGTAAATCGGTATTTAACGTGCGGAAACGTGCGTCGGTTTTATCGAGATTCACAGAGACAAGAAAAACCTACACATTATGTCTGTCATTATTTTTAAATTCCCGAACTGGTGTAAGCTCCCTGTGATCACGAATATACCCTTTGATTGCTTTCAACATATCTTTGAAATTTGAATAAAGTATATACCTGAAACTCGAAGCTGACCAACTCCCAATTATTTAACAATTATTCGCCCGAAGCGTGGTGAATAATTGTTTTAGTATAATTACATAGGTGATTATTTGAAAAATATTTTGAAAAATAATTAATTTCTTCGTTTGTCATTTCGACAAAAAGGCTGGCGGTTATTTTGAAAAACCCGCTTAGGTCATTATCGCATAATAATCACCAATCAGCGCAGAGAATTTTCATTAATCACCTATGCAATTATACTAAGGTGTATTTATTGTATGTCATGACAATCAAGAGAAGAAAGGCGTAAAGAGGCCGTGCATATTTAATTTATGTACTGAACGACTGATAAAAACTGAATTTAAACATGTTAAGTACGTCGCGATTTGCAGTTTCAATGGCGAATCATTATCAGCTTCTGGGCAAAGTCCCCTACGTGAATTTCAGTAAATAACTATATCAAAAGTGTCCTATGTAACTCTGTGTCGAAAAAATACAGCAGCTACTTACGGAAGGTAAAAAAGTTAATGAGGTGGCATTTACCATAAGCCCTTTAAGAATTTTAAAGTCCTTAAAAGTTAATTGAGCATTTTAGTGACCTTAAAAGTCGAGCATTAAGTGACCTTAAGTCGAGCATTCTAGAGACCTTAAAAGTCGAGCTTTTTACAGACCTTAATAAAAATGCGTATGTTTGACTCAAAGATAAAGATTACTAAGTTAAAACTAAATGATACAGGGAAAAATGAGTTGCGTTTTTCTTTTAGGAGAAAATAGCCATGATTTTCAGTTGCCATACTTGTTGTCAATGAAATGATCTGCCACGCTACTGGTTCATGTTATGTTCACGCTTGTTCTACGAAATTCGGTTCAAAGAAATGATTCTTCCATTACCCTCTTTCCCAGTTACATCCTTTGCACTTGCGATTTTCAAAGATATAAGACCATTCCGTTCAGTCTCTTTTTAGGGTAAGAAGACTTGAATATTTAATCTATTTGAAATGAATAGCCTTTTGTGGCATCTGTCCAAGAAAGGTTGTACAGTAGTTAATTATGGCGAAAACTATGGTGTGA
>NC_090872.1:10810689-10815689 GCF_036669935.1 Montipora foliosa
GGCTACCTCGACTTACCCGTTACACTAACGAGGCCTGACAGGATACCGTTGACAAACGTTGGAATGTCCAACTTGTTTTTGAACCAAAAATAACTGAAAAGAAGAATTTCACAACAAGAAATCGTGTATTCTGTTTAGCCGTTTACAAGTTTTAATAGCTGTAAATCGCGTCTTTGTGTTGGTGTTGCATGACCGTCACTTACGGGCAGTGATATGTTTAGAGAAGCCTGAAAAATTCAAGAGTTCAACAGGCGGGGTTTGAACCCATCCCGCAAAGCCGGTGCGACATCTCAACCAACTGAGTCACGAAGCCACTGATGTTTGGAGCTGGTCACCTGTGGGTTCATATCTTCCGGTAATGAATGAACATGAACCCACCTTCGCACCGGCTTTGCGGGATCACGGGTTCAAACCCCGTTGAAGTCCTGAAACTTTCAAGCTTCCCTACGCGGTTACAGAAGTTGTGGTCATAACTGCCAGGATCATGGCTTCACTCGATTCCGTATCCGCAGTTCAACATATGATTCGTTTCATATATCATTTCTTTCAGTAATATGTTTGTCACAAGACTCGGTGTACTAGTTTTATGCCGCGAACTTGATTTTCTTTTTCAGCGAGACGAAAGGTATGACCAACTCACTCTTGTATCTTTTGAATATCATCTTAAATGCAATGGCCTATGGGATTCTGTTCTTATTGGTGACAGGCCCTGGTAGGCCCCGTATGACGTAAAGCCAAGTCTTGTACTTATGAAAATTCAGTTGACTGCATCGAGCTAATGGAACTTGGGTGCCACCGCGCACCGGTGGCTCAGTTGGTTGAGCACCGGGCTGCCATGCGGGATGTCGTGAGCTGCCGAAAGTTCAACTTGCTCAAACAAATAAATCACAAACTAAAAAACAAACAATATTTACCTGTACATCATTCCAAGAGTTCCTCCACCGATGGATCCATTGATAGTTACAACCGCTGCCCTGTTTGGTTGTAGTAAAAGTTAAAAAATTAAAGCAAATTTTCTAAGCTCTAACGCATAAGAGCAATTTTGCGGATCTGTATGTTTTCCTGTTCGGCAGCGCTGGAGACTTCGCAGCTGATCATGAGAACGGAATTAGCCGGTAGGTACAGATCAAAAATACTTTTTCACCAAGTCAGGAACTCATGACTAGTAGCGAACAACAGCCCCCTATTCCTGTCACGGCTTTTTCACTAACCGATTTATCTTGAGATTGAATTTCCCGCGAATGAGAATCGCACAGAAGCCCGATGACCAATCACAAGAAAGTAACTTGACGTTATAGTTTTACCGAACCGGAACTGACTTTGTTTCTTGCGGGAAAGACGGTCTAAAATAGATCGGTTTGTAAAAATGCCGTGACATAAGATTTGCTCGCTCTTTAGTAGTCACGGGCTCCTGACCGAGTAATGGAAAACTGCAAAATTAAAAACTCATTAAAGATCCCAGACCTAGAGCGAGTTTCAATCGAGTGTCGTATGACCAAAACCACAGTAATTACTTTGGCCAATCAGAGACAGAGACAATCCGATAAACCAATCAAAACTCGAAGTAATTACACGTAGCGGACACAAAGCGCGGGAAAATGTGCAAGCGCAAGTCGCAATTGGTTTTGGTTTCACTTCTGATTGGTTCAAAAAGTGGCGCGAAAAGAAACAACAGATATAACACACAAACAGCAGTGACAAACAAAATACAAAATTGGAGTTTAAATATACAAGATTACTAACTTATTAACTATTAACTATTTAGTAACAATAGAGGTGACAAAAACTTATCTAATAAAGACACCGCTTTTCGCTTCTGACATATTCATTTAAGGTCGCTTTAAATCTTTTTTTAAAATTATTATTTATTTATTTACTTTACATAGTGTTTCCTTTTTCTTCTACTTACACAATATTTAATCACATTACATTCCTACTAATCAAATTACAATCACTTCCTAAACCATGACACAATATGATTCCTCAAGTGAAGCTATGATATCTGTTGTTTATTATATAGATATTGATGAAATACCAGGATTTCTCCTTTTACTAAAAAATCATATCTTCACCGCGCGCAGTGAACGTATCATTTTTATCTTTCACATGTGTGGATATCGCTCTCGTCATAACGATTGTAACGAACACGATTAGCCAATAAAAGGCGAGCTTCCTCTTCATTGTACGATACTTTTGTGCTTTAATATAATTCTTCTCTACTACATTAACATTTTTATTGCAAATTTTACATTATCATGATCTGTTTTTCATAACTTTCATATCTTGTTTCATGTTACACAAGATGCGTGTTTTAGTGGTTGGTGAACAATTTTTAATCATTTCGAAAATGAATAAAACAAGTTGTTTTAAATCTAGACATTTCATTAATATCTATATAATAAACAGAACATTACATGGCCGCTTGGGGATACGAATTTTATCTTCTCGTGCTGAAAGTATCTTTCACTCGTTCGCTTCGCTCACTCGTGAGAGATACTTTCAGCACTCGAAGATGAAATTCGTATCCCCGCGCGGCCATGTAACATCCTCTATTTCTATCACTTGATTTCTTATCCGCAGTTCATAAATGATTCATTTACCATTCATCATTAATATGATTCCTACAAGAAAGAAATATTATATACTAAGCAACAAATTACAGTTAATTGTCCATTTACGTTTAAATTTATCTAAGGTATTATTTTTAATACTAACGTATTTTTCAATTTGAAACTTATTTTTAATCTTATGCTTTTAGGCCAATTATTTCCGGTAGCATGCTTGTCCTTCTGCAATCCCACAGGTATAACTTAGCTATCAGTAACAAATAGTTTAGCAAGGGGCGTTTTGAATCTACAATACTTATTGTGGCATCTTTTAAAGTAAGGGAAACAGGTTCTTTTGAGATGGAATGAAAATAAAGTTCAAACTCTTTCCAAAAAGTCTGCGAGTATATACAGTCGAAAACGAAGTGGCTTAGGGTTTCGAGATGAGACTTACAAAAGGAGCAGTTGTCGTCTATAGAGTTAAGGACCTTGTACTGAAAGGCTCTAATATATGGTTCACAGCAAACAGTATGTGGTAAAATATATACTTTCTGTAGATAGTCACCGGTTAGGTCACACTTATGTTTTAGAGTTAGTATCCCGTTAGGAAATTGCGCTTTTTTGCTCAGTAACAACGAGTAATAATCCTTTGACTTCTTTTTTAAGACATTAAAAGCCTTACCATTGATCACTAATGAAGGGAGGCTTGTCATAAAAGTGAAATTACTTATTTTTAAATGAGAAGGTATAGCATGGCGAAGACCTGCCCAAGTTAAAAAGTTAACTTTACCGACATGTTTAGAAATTTTATTGTACGAGTTTAAGTTATTCAAGTCAAATAGTAGGTCATTTACGCAAATAGTACCAGACTCGAATAAATTTCTTATAAAAAATAGGTTCATTGTTTATGCGAACATCTTTATTATTCCATATTATGCTCTGCCAATACTTTTCTGTGGAAAACTCGCCTCGAAACTCTGCCCACCATTGGAGCATCTCAGCATAAAACTGCGAGGAATAGGATGATCTTTTACATTGTAGTTACAGTGAAATAAGAAAAGACCTCCGAAACGCTTAAGCTGATGACTTATATAATCTTTCCACGCACCATCGTTTACACTGAATATTCTTTTTAACCACGCTAGTCTTAAGGATTTAATCATTGTCTCTAAATCAATCATTTTTAAACCGTCTTTTTCATATTCATTTATTACAGACAAGCGAGTTGTTTTATCCACACCTTTCCATAGAAATTTAAATAACAGCTGGTTTAATTCTTTAATAGCATCCTTATAGGAGTGGGTAGAAATAAAACAATGTAAACAAACTTAGGAATAATTAGAGACTTTATAATGGTCACCTTCCCATAGATGGAAAGACCTCTTGAGGACCAGATGTTAATAAGTTTCTTTTCTTCCCCCTTTATTTTACAGAGAGTGCACCGTCGGATTGCCCATTCGCTAAAATTTCAAAAGGATCCCATTTTAAACTGTGACCAGTTGATGTAACATGGTCTGCAAGAGCCGACTTATGATGACCATTGATTAATGCTTTAGAATGGTCAGTTTTTGTGTGCTGTTTGTGTATTATTTCTGATAAGACTGAGATGGTCGAAGAAAAAAAGTATTTAAAACAACAGATAAACCTGGAAGCTAGTTTCCACTTCATGCCAGTGATGCCGAAGGTGCTACCACAGTTGAATCCCAGCCAACCCCACCACAGCATAAAAGTTCCGAGAATGACATTTGTCGGGGACGCCATTTGTCTTGGCGGGGCGTTTTCATCGAAGCGTCCGATCCGTGGCTTCAACATTAACGTGGCTACTAAACCACTCACACCGCCAACCAAATGCACTGGACCACAGCCAGCGATATCCACTGCACCCATTCTGTTGAGCCAACCACCATGATCCCAAATCCAATGAGCCGGAAAACTGTATGTTAAAGTACTGAGGAACGAGTACATGGTGTAAGCTTTTAAACTGGTTCTCTCGGCCATCGCGCCCGAAACAATGGTTGTTGCTGTTGTTGCGAACGAAAGCTGAAAGAAATACCTCGAAAATACGTTCCCCATTTGGTTTTCATCGGCGTTCGTCAAGAAGTAGCCAAGCCCACAGAATCCATTTCCTCGATGGTCAAGTGCGAAGGTGAACGCAAATCCAAAAATCCAATATGATAATCCCCCAAATATCACATCTATAGCATTCTTTACAAAAATGTTGGCTTCATTTTTTCTGGAAACTGAGCCGGATTCCAAGAGGCCAAATCCAGATTGCATTGTAAAAATAATAAACGCGCTTGTCAGAATCCAAGTTGCATCGTCCGGATTGTCTATGCTATCGGTTTTACGGCTGGTAGATGGAATTGATGATGAAGCAACTATTGCCCAGTTCGTCTGGTTCATATCGATTATCAGTTAGCTGGAAAAATCTAACGAGTACTGAAATATCTCGTG
>NC_090872.1:10823189-10835689 GCF_036669935.1 Montipora foliosa
CTTTAGTTGTATTTTGTAGTTGGCGTTCCCGTCGCGGCTCGTCAGGTCTCTTTCTAAAGAATAATTTTGCTACAACCTCCCTGTTTCATGACTCGTATTTTATAGTAACATATGTGGAACGTTTTTTCGTATTTACACTATTTATGCAGTTTGTTTGTTATTAAGTTGTCCTTTTTATAGCAAGAGGTGCTTGTAAATGGGTGCCTTTGTATCTTTTTTTCTTTTAGGGGATGGGTCGGGTAATTTACCTAATAGGGGATCTTGTGTCCTATTGTAATATTTCCTGCCTGTGGGCGAATTCGTTAAATAAATAAATGAATAAATGAATAAAATAAAAATGTAAAGAACACTGCCATGGTCACGATATGAGCAAAAAGCAAAATCTAGCATCAACATCACCAGCTTAGAAAGGAAAGGAAAGGAAAGGAAAGGAAAGGAAAGGAAAGGAAAGAAACTTTATTTGAGTATCTCGTCTTCTAGCGCTGGAGCACTAATTGAGGGCACTGTAAACTGAAATTAACAATTAACGCAAAACAAATCAAATGTTGGCTTTTGAGGAGAGGGTGAAACGGGAGTACCCGGAAAAAAAACCTCTGGGTGCAGAGTAGAGAACAAACGAAGTCAACCCACATATGATGCCGAATCTGGGAATCGGACCCGGGTCACATTGGTGGGAGGGGAAAGCTCTCACCACTGCGTCATCCCTGCACCCTTGCAAACTATATATAATGGAGATAAATTCTTCAATTAGGAGAAGAAAGTTGACGTGTAACATGCATGATGAAGTTTGGTTTGATTCACGTTACGTTTCCGAAGTTGAGTTCTAATTCTCAGCTCCTTTGAAGGTGTGATTCAGTGTCTGTAATCACGCCGCCATTTTCAACCACGCGAATGTGATCTCGACTTTCGGTGGCACCGTTCGAGTCGACCACATTTTGTCCTCCGTTGACATACGACAATTGCACCGTAAAGGTACCGTTTCTAGGACTCTCATTTCGACTTCCTTTGATTGATAAAGCTTTTCGCAACTTCCGCCGAAAAATTTTTCTCTTCACGGGAACCCTTTTCCAGAAAGATTTGTGCCCGTTATCGTTGTTCTGAAATGTGTCGATGGCTAAAGTTATCGGCAAATCGTTTAGCACGTTTACCTCCACAGATTTTAACCGTTCGGAGCCGTTTTCTTTTTCATCGTAAATTCCTTGAAGCGTGAAATCGTTTTCGGCAACTCCGTGTTCAACGTAATCAGCGCCCAACAGCTCATTCTCCGTGCTCACGCGCAGCCCGAAAACCTTGTCAACCAATAACAGCTCTAGGAACGTGGTAGCAGCGGCCCAAGCGGAAACAGAAACGACCACTAGCATTTGTACTCCAAGAAAACTCCATGGACCGCCTTTGAAGACCCCATAATCTTGGGAGAATTGGTTTTCCAAGATGTCTTTCTCAGCAAACAAAGCAACGCTTATTAAACCCCAAATTCCAGCAAAACAATGAGTAGGGACGCAGCCAACCGGGTCATCAATGCGAAGACGGTCAAGAAGAGCACATCCTGGACATGCCAACAGGGCACCCAATGCACCAATGAGGATAGCTTCCCAAGGTCGAGCGAGGGAGCAGACAGCTGAATCCAGAGGGGAGACATGCAGTAATTTTAAGAGGATTAACCACCGGGGTTAAATCAATGAATTTTCTACTAGAGGGTTTCAAAATGTTATACTGATTTTACCAAGAATTTGCTAAGTTTAGGAGCCCATCACGGCGTTTTCAAAGACCCATTTAGTTTTAGATTAAACTTTCCGCGAATGAGACTCCCGCAGGAGCCTGATGACCAATCATAAGAAACTAACTTGACGTCATGGTGTCACCGAACCGGAACTGCCTTTAAGTAGTCTAAAAATATATCAGTAGATGTAAAAATGCCGTGACATAGAGTTAGTATGGGAGTTACTTCGTCCTAGTCATGGGTTCAAGCTACGTTTTGAAAAGCATGCGTCTTTGTCCTGTTTGTTTGAGACAAATTTCCCAGCTTAGCCAACCAAAAAGGTGCAAATTGCAACAGGTCTTACCCCTGGATCGGGTGCTGTATTTTGACGGAGCTACCTACGATTTGCTTAACCCCCGCAGTAAATGCGACCTCAACCCCCACTCCCGTACCAGCGTGTAGTAGGACCTTTCACGGTGTGTTACATGAAAATAGTGTTGGAACCAATTATATTGGAGCACGATGTCCAGATTTGGTTGATGGTGTTGCGTACCTTTGTCTTCCGATGTTTTAGCTCAAATCACAATTACAGACTGATGAGCCACGGTTTTGTTTAAAGCGTTTAGCTGCATTGGGCAATGGAAAGGACATTTCTATGATAAATTAAACATTTTATGATTTTACTCACCCGTTATGCTTACGAGCCCTGCTAGAATACCGGTCACAAAAATGGGAATATTTAGTTTGTTCTTGAAGCAGATATAACTTCGGGAAATAAAAGAAAATAAACACACATGATAAGCAAAATAGGATATTTCTAAAACTAATTAACAAAGCTGTTTCTACACGATCTTGCATTTAGCTGTACGTAGAGCTACTGATTTTGTTTACACAACAAGATAACATTGCCCTTGCGTGGGTAAAAAAGGGCGTTTTTGTAAATCATCAGTTCGTGTTTTCTGCAGATTGTGATTGGCCCCATAATCCCGCGCCATCGAGTCATCGACCAACCAGAAGGAAAATGAAAACGAGCGATGACGTAATTTCACACATTTTTTCGTGCGCAGCGTTTGTTATATGCATTAGCTTTGGAATCTGATTGGTTTATTTAATGACAAGCGTCCGTAGGGAGATGTTTCTCTGGTTTTATGACAATTTTCAACGGAATCTCGAAATAAGTTTTGATGCTTAATTTTTTCGGTTTCAAGAGTCGGCGACGACAGTCTAGCCTAAATTAAAAATGTCTAGGAAATTTTGCGTTACGTTCAAAGAATGAGCCAATGCACTGCTATGAGTAAAATTGCTTTTAAATTCCTGCCATAATTATAATATGGTCGAATATATTTTCGCTTACTTTTCGCCGACTTTATGTATTTTCCTTTGTGTGAAAACTGGTTTATTTAATTGTCCTTGTCTGGGATTAACAAAGTAGTACGTCAAACCAATTCTCACGCAGGAGCCCATCTGGAGCGTGCAACTTCCATACAGCGTGTGTGAAACGGCGTTTTCACAAGTAGGTTTATTTTTAGACTAGCCCTTCCCGCGAATTAGGTCAAAAACAAAGGCAGTTCAGGTTCGGTGATCCTATGACGTCAGCTTAATTTCATCGGGCTCCTGTGGGAGTCTCATTCGCGGGAAATTCAATCTAAAAATAAATCGGTCTGTGAAAACGCCGTTACACGAACACAGTAGAGTTGTAGGCTCCGGGTCATGGGTTCCTATTTTCACTGAAATTTTCTACACTTTCCCAGCGAAAAGCTGTATTGAAAAATAGATATGTGTAGTCAAAATGTTAACTAAATGTCCAAACATACTCAATCCCATTGAAATCAGTCAAACTCGATCTCGAGACACCAAATTCAAAATCCTATTTTTTCTACGTTGCAGCAACATTAGGGGTCCAAGGAGAAACTAAGCTCGTTGCATTCCTATGCAAGCATCTCGACAGTTACTCAATTGAGTGTTCTGAAATCTAAGGGCGATCTATTCGTTAACAAAGCAACTTGCAACCGTGTTTCCCATTACAAGCATTTTGCCAAATCATTCCATTTCCCTGGACTCACCTGTATGCCATTCCGATTATTCCCCCGCCTATGGAGCCATTGATAGTAACAACTGCTGCCCTGATTGTGCAATAAAAGAGGATCACATAAGCAGTAGCGTCAACATTTGTACATAGGAGCCCATTTCTATTAGCGTTAGGCTTAGCTACATAATTCCCGAAAAATTATCTAAAATTCTTTTCGGAATTTCCCAAACAAAAGCTCTAAAGTTATTTTAAAAATGTCCAAAATTCTTCAAAAACTCTCTAAAATTCCCGACAATTCTTATAAATCTCGTTTCTTATGGTGCCAAGTCTGCCATATTTGCTATCAAGCAAAGATCCGGATTCTGAAACTACGGCGAGAAACCGCTGCTTAGATGCACTGTAGGACCCCTTTTGGTGAATAACCGCTGATAAGGAATGGATATGAACGGACTGGCCCCTCTCCTGGTAGGTTGGAATAAAAAAAAACACGTTTTGTAAACGTTTTTTCCTGTGAAAAGTTTCCAACATATCAGGTGAAAGTTTGTGGGACGGCGTTTTTACAGACCGAGTTATTCTTAGATTGACTTTCCCGCGAAACTAGACCTTTCCAGCTCTTGCATGAGAAATAATTACCCAAGGGATTTAGAATGGACGCCAAATCTCATTTAACCCTTTACAGTGCGACGCGCCTTACCGTGGCCACCAAACAAAGTTCTTTACAAATTATCCGCCATTGAGGGTGTGCAAATTTCATTGACAGTCACGCCTCATTGCAAAGTTCGTACGGTTGTAATTTACACGTATTTACACGTAGTATTTACACGTAGGTTGTCAAAAAGTGAAAGTTTGTTGGGTGGCCACGGTAAGGCGCGTTGCACTGTAACTCCACTGTTATTTTCAAGGAGTAGATTAACTCCAAGAAAGGAGTAAAAAAAAAGGTACAAAACCACTCCATTTTCGGAGTAGAATTCACTCCGGTATTGCTTACTCCGTTTTTGGAGTAAAATGTACTCCTACATCTTTTACTCTTTTGTTACTCTGTCTAACACCAGACGATTTTACTCGTCAACGGGGCCCCCCTTTGGGCCTAAAATGGTTAAGAACTCGTCTAAAAATAGCTTGATCTGTGAAAATGCCATTGCATAGACCTAGTATTGCTATTGCAGGCTCCTGTTGTGGTGTAAAAACGGGTGAAACTCACGAATGACGTAACACAAAGGAAACATAAGAAGACTAAACCATGTGAGACAAATCCCACACCTACTCACAGCGCCAGACCGCCCGTGTCCGTTGAGCGTAAGAATTCAATCGCTTATCCTTCATGTGGTTAGCACTGAAGTCACAGACTACAAAGCCTTGGCCTTGAGGACGGTTTTGAATAGTAACAGCGACTATGAAACTTTACTTAGAATGATAGGGTCTGTCAATCTTGAATCTTCTCGTGTTCAGAATATGGTAATTACTACGTATAAGACTCTTTATGGCGTTGCTCCTCCATATCTCAAATCACTACTAAAAGAACGGAAAGTGGCATACAACCTCAGAGGTACCCTAAAATTGAATCTACCAAGAGTTACCACAACTACCTATGGATTACAATCATTCAGATATGCTGCTACCCAAGTATGGAATATGCTGCCTGATGACGTAAGAACTTCTGAATCTCTTATTGCTTTTAAGCGCGCTATTCAAAATATTACTGCGTAGATTATATGTGTATATTAATGTGTACATAAGCGGATTATTATATTTTTATTTTTATTTTTTTTTTATATGTATTAATTTTACTCGGAGACACTAGCTCTCTCGAGCTACTCTAAATCTGAGTTTAAATAAAGTTGTATGTATGTATGTATGTAAAGTGTGTGCACGCGCCCTGCATGCTTAAGGTAACATACATACATGCATGCATAAACTGGAGTATCAACCACCTGGATCATTGCTGTAAATTGAAGCGACTTATTCATCTGTTTGCGCCTACGTACACTGATTCAAGTTTACTAGATGCATAAACATTACATCTTTCTCCTAAAAATTGTAGACGATTTATCTTCTTTATAGGATAAAATAAAGGTTTTAATCTCATTTTTATGGCATTTTAGCTTTGCATAAAAAAATTGAACTGTTAATTTGATAATTTAAAATCCTCATCAGTAAAACAATTTTTTCACGTGTAAACAAAACACACTTCCTCTTTCGAAATATAAATATAAATATAAATATATATAAAATCTATTGTCTGTAGGTATGACGTAAGAGAAACAGAGCAAGCAAGCATGTACGTGCTTATAGCCAATCAAAATCGAACTGGTGACACCAATGTATAATAATTCTTGTTGTTTCCTTGTAATACACATATCTTAGGCGACGTAATTGTTCCGGCATCAGTTTTCTGAAATAAGTTGTTGTGTTTAATTTCCTTCAAACAAGAAATAAGTAATTAAGATATTTGTAAGTAAAGCAATAATATTAACTTAAATTCCATTATGGCTTGAACGCAGGCTGCTGCCTGATAGAAAAAATATGTCAGGTTCTAAAGCTTCTCAACGGTGAATAATGAATACATTTCTCTTTGTATTTCTAAAAATCTTGGCCATCTTCATGAGGCAGTAATTTTTTTGTGAAGATCATGCTGGATGATAAAAAAGAATTACATTACATGCACATTGACCGTCTTGCACGACAAGGCTAAGCGAACTCTCTCTTATGTGCTGCAAGATTTTAACGTGCCGAAAACAATGAAACATAATGGCTTAATTGTACGTTTTCCTCGGCGCATATTTTGGAAGCAGCTTAGAGAAAAATAGGCTCAAAACGGCTTCGATTAGCTTACATTAGAAGTCAAGAAAAAACAAACACTTTTAAAAACGAGAATTCACGATGATCTAAGGGATTTACGACTTGTCACGGAGGCGATGTTCTTGCGGAGTGAAGCCGAGACACTTAACCATGTCAAGCAACGAGTGCCTTTTCATTCCCTGCACAAGGCAAACGAGCAGAAGATTACCATAAAATCATGACGGAAATCAATTTACCATTTCGAAAATTGGTTTATACCAAAGTCGAGGAAGGTAGACAGTAAGGTTCGAGAAGATCATCTTGACTTTAATTATGCCAAATAAAATGAATGTGAGGTGATTTCCTCGATGTGTTTTTGGGCAACAAGGTTTTTGAACGTTTGAAATTTATTTCCTCTTTTAAAATAACGATGTTTGACGTTTCCGATTTTCATCGGCTCTCATTTGCGTCGACCGGAAGCACAAGGCTTTGTAACGAAGCTGGGGATTTTAGGACACCAATTTTATGCCCAAATATGAACAAAAATGAGATCGATGCTGCACGCGCAGTAAAATGCACGAGCTACGTTACATCCAGTTAAGAGTTTCTAACTTCCCAGCCACGAACCAGAGTTAAAAGCTTCTCAAGGTCACGAGCTTCTGCGTCGACCTAATAGACCTCTTTAGCTTGAACGTTTTGTTTTCCCATTTCAGATCACGTGACATTACTCTAGGGAACAGTTTCTTACAAACTGCTATGAAAGACGCAAACCTTTCACGTGCCAGAAAAGAGTGTATTAATTTGGGCTTTTTCGTTTTTCCTTGTCGTTGCTTAGAAGTTAATCTCCATAATTTAGGAGGTCTTTCGCAGCCGTGTTTCTCTTCTTTTTTTTTTTTGGCGCCAGCAGCAAAGGCCTTCAGCAGCCTTCTCGATATTTGTGAACTAACTGAATGGTCATTTTCTCTGGTGCCTCTTGGGAAATTAAGGACTTTTATTTATTTATGCCGCATAAACGTCAAATTTCGCTGTATGTCTATATTTTTTCCCGTATTCAAATTACCTATCTGATTACTAAAGACGTCCCTTGCCGCCACTTTTCAGGGTTGCGTCCTTTGTCAGCTTTACTCCATGGAAAACATAGGTACTCGGTTCTTCGAGTAGAAGATGGACCTTTGATGGGATCTTCCTCGTTCTTGCTAGTGACTTCTAGTTTCCCTTAATTACTTAAAAAATCCTACCGTCAAGGGCAATTACTAATATCTTCCTTCGCCTTGAAAACAGTGACTGTCAATAAATTATGTCAGTTTTTCATGTAACGTAAGAACTTGTTTTCCTCTCGTCTCCGGTAGCCGTTTGCCTTTGAAAAACGCGGGGTCGTTGAGGCTTTGTAGGGTCAACTACAAAAGAACGTAACATGCTCGCCCCCTCGAGCTCCAACCAAAAGCTTGAAGTGCAAAACCTTCTAATCTCTCATCGGCCATCGTTACCTTATTTAAGATTGTCATCCCAACGACAACTGATTCAGAATTATATTGGCATTATATAAGTCTCTTTCCCGTTTCTTCGATGTCGTGGGATTTTGCTCGTGTAATATATAACTTTTGGTTTTAAAGATTCATGCAAAAGGATAAAACACACACTGTACATGACTCTACTTTATAGACTTTCGCCTTCATAAACCAAACAAATAAGTTCACGTTCACAGCTGAGATGAAGTACTAGACTTGATATCCGTTCTTTGGAATTCCTAAATATTGGTTTTTTTTTGTCTCCATACATTCTCTGTAATTTTGTGCCTTTGGAATTAAAGGAAATGTGTGGCAGAAACTTTGTTTAATTAAATAATTTCTACTATAGCCATTCTCTCCAATTTTATTCTGCCGTACCTTTGAGCGCATATCTTCTGTTTTGGAAAATAAAAAATACCAACATTGCATATCATGAATACTTTTCATCGTTTTGATCTTCCACACAAACCTTTGAATTTCTCTCCATCTTGCCCTGATTACCCACGATGCACTCAAAAGCGTTCACTCGTCTATTATAGCCAGATTTTTCAAATTGTTGTCCGAAAAATATAAAAAGATACTTTCCGGTGGCAAACCCGTTTTATTATATTCTACGGAGAGAACATGGTTTTGAAACGAGATTTTCAGGCTGTATGTCTTCACTGAGAATATCAAAAACATCAATTGTGCACCTTAGCACAGATTTTTCAAATTTGGAAATAAGAACTGTTGAGGTGGGGAAAGCGACAATGAATTTTGATGTTCACGTACGTTTCAGTGCTTTTTGCGGCTTTTTTTTTTTTCAGAGAAGAAACAGGTGAGAAAAGGAAAAGATCCTGATAAAAAAATTATAAGGCATTGGCTTAATCATTATAAATAACTCCTATAAGGATAAAAAAGTCATACCTGGAGGCTAGTTTCCACTTCATGCCGCTAATTCCAAAGGTGCTACCACAGTTGAAACCTAACCAGCCCCACCATAACATAAAAGTGCCGAGGAGAACATTTGTTGGGGACGCCATTTGTTTTAATGGGGCGTTTTCGTCGAAGCGTGCGATCCGTGGCTTCAACATTAACGTGGCTACTAAACCACTCACACCACCAACCAAATGCACTGGACCACAGCCAGCGATATCCACAGCACCCATTCTGTTGAGCCAACCACTGTGATCCCAAATCCAATGAGCCGGAAGACTGTATGTTAGAGTATTGAGGAACGAGTACATGGTGTAAGCTTTTAAACTGGTTCTCTCGGCCATCGCGCCCGAAACAATGGTTGTTGCTGTTGTTGCGAACGAAAGCTGAAAGAAATACTTGGAATAGATTTGTCCCATTTGGTTTTCATCCGCATCGGTCAAGAAGGACCCGAGTCCACAGAATCCATTTGCACGATCGTTCAGTCCAAAACTGAAGGCGAATCCAAACAGCCAATACGAGAGTCCCCCATAGATTACATCAATTGCATTCTTCACCATAATGTTTACCTCATTTTTCCTGGAAACCATACCGGATTCTAAGAGACCAAATCCAGATTGCATGGTGAAAATGATAAAAGCGCTAGTGAGAATCCACGTTGAATCGTCCGAGTCTATTTCATCGCCATTTATGTTGTTTTGCTGTGCGTTCGTTACTTCTGCAAACGATTTACTTGTCGTCCAGTTTGAATTGGTCATCACGGTTCGCTTCTTCTTCTTCTTCTTCTGACAAATTATCGAGATATCTTCAACAGCAACCGTGAGAGATGCACCCGGTTGCAAACAGATTTCTATTTTCTACCGGTACGGTTAATGCAATTCGCGGTTTTGTGTGCCGTGGTATAGCTCTTAATAAAACCGCACTGTGTCACTGGGACTGAAGTTGCTGCCTTGATATTAAAATGCCATTGGCGTCTACTGCCTGTTCACGGCAAATTTGCATAATTCCTTAGAGAGCCGAGGATGAATTACGCCACTGTTTGCGATTGTGCAGATATCAGGTCGTCAACGAACCGAACCAATTGCCAGTCCGTGCAAAATGAAGAAGCTTGACCTCCTAAAAAATTCAAAGAATTGAAACGAGACAAAAATGAAATCAGGGTGGTTGTAGAACGGTCAATGTCGGAGAACTATAGTTTATCCATTTTTTTTTTCTTTTCTCCCATTTTCCTCATTTAAATTTAACACCGAGGTGTTAGGGAGTCTATCGATGACTTTCGAATGAAGCTTAGTTTCATTTCCTCTGTGGAAACACAAGTGTATGTATTGTAGATAAACAGCACAAGCAGTCTTTCAGAATCAGGCATGGCACCGACAGCTTGAGACACAAACTTGTCAAATTGTGTAATCTGGTGTGATAGAAACTGGCTCGTTTCCATCACTCACAATGACAAAAGAGGATACATGCCGCAGGCACGTTGTCTTATTAAGCACAAAGCATGGGGGACACAATGTGAACAGTGAACTTGAAAAAACAAGAATCCGCTAAGAAAAGTTTAAATTGACTGGGCTGCACTGTTACTAGAAAATAGTTCGCGAAATTGACCAATCGGAGAGCGCGAGATCTGATCAATTTCCTTATATGTTGTTTTATCATATGGCAGGAAGAATTGTCCAGCTGGCTTCTGTGCCTTACTTTTTTTACAGTCTTTGTTTATAGTTTTTCTTGCACTTTGTGAGACTCGTTTGTTTTCTTTCTTAATTGACCTACTGTCGGCTTTCCCTGGAGCCTTTACTTCGCTTTTATTGTGGTGTTCAAAACTTCCCTCGTGCATGCCGAGTATACAAACAAGGGCGGAGCTTGCAAGCGCCGGAGAATATTATGCATTTCTTTGATAGACATGACACAGCATTAAGTTGTAATGGTGAATTTGCATCTTAAGGCGATTCCTCAGAAAAAAAGTTGTCAAACGATTTTCTTGAAACTTTCCCTGAATGTTCCCTACTAATACCTGTTTTGAGAAAGATATGTCACCGTGCTTGCTTAAGAGATATAATGGGCCAATCTTACCCCATTACTTAGGTGCCTGTACTGATACTAATCACTTATTTCATCGGCTCAGGGTACATTTTGCGTTAGCTCAGAAACGAAAAAAACAATTGAAAAAACACTTGATAGGTAGAAAGTCTAGGGCATATGGAACATTGTCTCACATAGTTTATGGAAAAATCACTCAGTCAACTTAAAACGACGTCGACTCAAAACGTATTCTCGAGTCGTTGTTTTCAAGATCATAATTTACCTCCTTGGGTAAAGGGCTTTGTGTACGTTTTTAGCTGTATATTTTTTTCGGATAAATTTCTTTAAAATTCTTTTGTCTTAAAGGGGATAATTTGTACACCAAAACTATGGAATAAAAATATAGGTCAATGTGCTCGTTTAAGAGTAAAACATCATCGTACCTGTCTATCTCGATTATCGTAGATCGAAACAACAAAATTCGCCATGTTCTCGGAGTGCGCGTGCTTATTGGCAAAGAATTATGAGTCAGTGGCAACTCTCGCGTGTTTTGAGAACTGTTTCAGCGTGTACGATCGACTTACGCTATATTAGTACAATGTTGCAAATTTGATCCAATTTATAAATATTGATACCCCATATGCGCAGTACAGGATGCGCAGTGGAATACTGAGGAATCACCTTAAATAAATGTCAATAAATAAAATCCTGGAGTCCAAGGCAAGGTTTTTTTTCCAACCTTTTTTTCTCAAAAATGTAAAATATAGATGCAAACTAAGGGACATTACCATGAATCGCGTCCAAATTAACTTTTTCTGCCTTGATATAACCCTCCAAATATCGCAAAAACTCGTCCGCCATTGCTTCGCTCTTAAACCTAGACTTCGCTGTATTTTACATTAGCGGTGTGTCTTGTGACGTCATCCAATCAACCCCGCTCGCATGAGCTACAGAAATACACAGAACCAGAATGGATTCCTTTACGGCTTTACGTTTTTGTCACGTTTTTAAGTTTAGATTGCTCATGGCTGGGTTTGTAAGTGAGAAATTGTTATAACAATGGCCTTGCGACCTCGAGCTCGGCGGCGAACGAGCAACCGAACAAGTCATGATCGGAAGGTCGTAGGTTCGACAGCTGTACATACAAGGATCCTCGATGCGTGTGTTTTTCTCGAGTATTCCCGAGGCTTCACCGACGAATAAATTTCTCTTTACCGGGGCAATATATATCTCCTCTTTTACAACAGTGTAAGAATCGTGTTCTTTGCCAGTATTAAATGATGTCATTTGCCATCATCTCTATTACCATGGTGTTTATTTCTTAAAGTAGAGTGAGCCATGATACCTTATTCTTCGTCCTCAGCGTAAATGATTACCAATAAGCACGAGGAGGCTTCTCTTTCTTTGTCTCCAATTTTATTTGATTATTTTTATAATGATTTATCAGTACCCTCCTTTTACAGGATTGCAAAATAAATTGACTCGTAGTGATAAAAACACAAAATAAAATGCGGAAAGAGATTGATTGCTAGCCGTCCAAGGTCCATGCATT
>NC_090872.1:10840689-10860689 GCF_036669935.1 Montipora foliosa
TGAATCCAGGCCTGAACAATATTATATAATTTAGAACAGATGGCGAAAAGGCTCTCGTAACAGGCTTCAAGAATAACTTTGATAGAGCCACCCATCTCCTTTGCGACTTTCACTTGAAAGCGAACGCTGACACCAAACTTCGGGAATTTGGCATCATCGGTAGAACGAAAGAAAGTCTTTTATTTATCGCAGATATATTTGGCAGACGAATAGGAAGTGTGTTGGAGAAAGGCCTCGTGCATGCTTCTAGCAAAGCCGTGTTTGAGAAGCAACTCGGACAGTTGGAAGAGAAATGGTCAGGATTGCTTGACAAGGGACGACGTTTTTGCGCCTGGTTTCAGAATCACAAAAGTGGAGAATTTATAAACTGTGACATAAGTCCAGTACGTCAAAGAGCAGGACTTGGCTGTGCCCCAGAAAGGTTTACCACCAATAGATCAGAGAAAACGAACAGTTTATTGTAAGAATTCTTCTCACAGGACCATGGAGAGAAGAAATTTGACAAGTATTCATTTGCTTTATCCGTGGAAAGGCTAGTAAAGGTCCAAAACAAGAGATCGAGTTAGCAATTGTGGGAAGAGGTGACTATAAGCTGAGACAAAAATTCCAGCATCTAGAGGTTTTACCAAGTGACTGGAGCAGAATGCTGCGTTAAAGAAAGTCCACATCATCAATATGCAGGAAATGCAGTCATCAAGTGTGACTAGTTCGACAAATGGTCTTCTCATTCAGTGGCCTAGATCCTATCATGAAAGATATACTAAGTCAAGGCATTGATCGGATACCCAATGACATTTTGTCAACAATGGTTTCAAAGGCAGTTTCTTTAGCTGACGGCTTGGTTTCTCATACCATTGATACAGTAGGTGTACCTTCTAAGTCCAATCCAAGAAGTCCACTTGTTGTGAATCTGTTCCCCAGTGGAAAGGTGGAATGTTCCAACTGTCCCAGATTTGCATCTTTTTGCATTTGTGCCCACTTCCTTGGTGCATGTATGAACAAAGATCGTCTTTCAAACAACCTTCGCTGGCTTGTAAGTACGAAACGGATTTCTAGAGGAGTACATTTATCCGCAGAAGTAACATATGACATGCCCAAGGGAAGAGGACGAAAAGAAGAAAGAGCTTCAAGGAAAAGAAACACCACCAAGAAAGTCCGACTAAAGTGGTACATCAATCCTTCCTTGGTGCCAACAGCAACCTAAATAACAACTCTCAGAGCCCCTCGTAGTGGTGCAGTGTTCAATATACCTCTCAGTTCCCTGGCCGGAACCAGTTCCCTGACACAAACTACCCCCTACCAAATGTAACAAATCAACCTTCCTCCACCGTGATGCAGCCTGGTTTGGGATTGTACATGCAGCCGTCGCCTTTGCCTTCGCCAGCCCCAGTCCCGCTTGTGCCCGGTAATGCGCGGCAATTCTACGTTAACTCCCTCTTACTGAATATCCCTAGCTTCCCTTCTCCAAGCATTGGGCAGTTTTTCATTTGTCTTTTACAGTATTGCTCAGCTCAACCAACGACATGTTTTGGCTGTGGCAATACTTTAAAGCCCAATTCTTGTATATTTACACCTCTAGGAGATCTTGTTATCGTTTGAAAGATGGCGAGAGAATGGAATTGCCTAGGGCAACTATTCAGAAAGTCGGGAAAAATTTATTTTCACTGTCATGTCTAGTGTGTACAACGGAAACAACCTTTTTTGAATGCAGTTGGTGTTCAGTTCCTCTTGAAATCGAAACTTCGCTCATAAGTACGCACAAGCAATACTTAAGGAATAATCTAGGTATCTGAGTCACGACGGAGGAAACTTTATTTGCAATATACGATACACGTTTTTATACTATATTGATTTTTCTTATTTTTTCATGATTTTCAACCTGTTGATAAATATGTTAGAAAACGTTACTGCTGGGTTCCCGTTAAGTTCCCACTGAAGCGGCGTAATAGGCTAGAAATACTCCCTGTAATTTGAACGTGGATTATGAAATAGTAACTTTTTTAATTTCGTTTTTTTCAAACGATTTATCTTTATTTTAGTTACTGTTAGGTATTTTCTCTAGGCATTATTTCGTCAACCTTCCGATAAATATATGTTGTATTTTCAACCACTGGAACCAATTTACTAGCACAATAAGTTAATGCTAGATTTCAGTTCAAATGTTCCAGTTAAGTTCCCATAAAAAGTCTTTTCAGAGACGTAATGCTCACTCGTTATTTTACTTATTCCAAACCCCGTCACCCTGGCAACCCGCACCTCCGCGCCCCGCACCCTGAAATGACCCTGAAAATTTAAGTCACAATCTTAGATGAATAGACAATCTCAAACTGAACAATAAATCCGGGTAAATAACAAAGCAAAAACTGAGTTTTTCTTGAAGTCAATAACTCCACTGGCAGAAAGAATTATATTAGGTTGGAAAAAAATATCTTTAATCTCACCTGCAGAAAGGCATGCAGTTTGCAAATCTTGTCCTGTTTGGCAGCTCAGAGCTCACAGCTCACCGTCAGCTTAGAACTTAAATAGCGTACAGAATATGATTCTAAATCATGTTAAACTATATATTCGGTTTTACGCCTAGTGCAAAAATGAATTTCTAATGACCTGTAAATGATTCCCTTTGGTTGGCCGAGGTTCGGGTGAAGTTCCTGTTTTTTTTTTGTAACTATATTGTCGGAGAAGTTCTGCTGACAAGTAGCCACAAATGATCGGAAAATGTTTTTCTAAGATCAACAAATAACGCAAAGTTCTCTTTCAATTTTTAATTGCACCAGGGCACCTTGTGGGCTGTTAAAGTTTTCAGCGTGCAGCTTCTGTCATTGAGATTAGGCAAGAGGAAATGAAAAGACACATGGACAGTTAATAATACGGCAGCGGGGAATCACAAAAGAAGTTATCTCTGGTGGATGTCAGTGTGGGACAGTGATTAGTTTCCCGTAAATTGGGCTCAATATTCTCCTTTTCATTTCGTAGACTGGGAAGGAAGCAAGATATTTCGTATCTTTTTCACCGATTGATGAAAGGATGTCCCAGAAACAACGAGTAAAACTGGTCTGTCCTGATGACGGTCCGCTAGATTCACATACAAAGATTTAAGAGCGGTGGGATATTGTTGAAACTCCGAAAAAACCCCGGCTAAGCTCCTGCATCGATATTCTCGATACAGTAGTCAATGCTGAGCATTTGATTTCTGAGATCTTCCGCTCGTTTTAAGTTAGCGTCGTAACTTCATCCTGTCAAAATTTTAGCCCGCGGGGCTATCTTTTCGGGACCACCAAGTTTAGCTTTCGCGCTAAAGCTTCGTATAAGCAGTGAATTTATGGGTGAAAACGGAACTTCCTTCGACATTTTACAGAAAAAGAATTAGACAGTGGCCTTTACAACATTGCCTTCTTTTCAGTTAAATCTCTTACGCTCCTAGCGCTGGAACACTAATTGCTGAAATTAACAATTAACGCAAATCAAATCAAATGTTGGTTTTTGAGGAGAGGGGAAACCGGAGTACCCGAAAAAAAAAACCTCTGGGTGCAGAGTAGAGAACCAACGAAGTCAACCCAAATATGATGTCGAGTCTGGGAATCGGACCCGGGTCACATTGGTGGGAGGCGAACGCTCTCACCACTGCGTCATCCTAGCACCCTTGCAAACTAATGGGGATAAACTCTTCAATTAGGAAAAAGTTGAAGTTGAAGTTGAAGTGTAACATGCATGATGAAGTTTGGTTTGATTTACGTTACGTTTCCAAAGTTGAGCTCTAATTCTTGTCAGCTCCCTTGAACGTATGATTCGGTGTTACTTGAGTCTGTAATCAGGCCGCCATTTTCAACCACGCGAATGTGATCTCGACTTTCGATCGCACCGTTCGAGTCGACCACATTTTGTCCTCCGTTGACATACGACAATTGCACCGTAAAGGTACCGTTTCTAGGACTCTCATTTCGACTTCCTTTGATTGATACAGCTTTTCGCAACTTCCGCCGAAAAAGCTTTCTCTTCATGGGGACCCTTTTCCAGAAAGATTTGTGCCCGTTATCGTTGTCCTGGAAAGTGTCGATGGCTAAAGTTATCGGCAAATCGTTTAGCACGTTTACCTCCACAGATTTTAACTGTTCGGAGCCGTTTTCTTTTTCATCGTAAATTCCTTGAAGCGTGAAATCGTTTTCGACAATCCCATGTTCAACGTGATCGGCGCCCAACAGCTCATTCTCCCTGCTCACGCGCAGCCCGAAAACCTTGTCAACCAATAACAACTCTAGGAACGTAGTAGCAGCGGCCCAAGCGGAAACAGAAACGACCAATAGGATTTGTACTCCAAGAAAACTCCATGGACCGCCTTTCAAGACCCCATATTCTTGCGAGAATCGGTTTTCCAAGATGTCTTTCTCGGCAAACAAAGCAACGCTTATTAAACCCCAAATTCCAGCAAAACAATGAGTTGGGACGCAGCCAACCGGGTCATCAATGCGAAGACGGTCAAGAAGAGCACATCCTGGACATGCCAACAGGGCACCCAATGCACCAATGAGCAGGGCTTCCCAAGGTCGAGCGAGGGAGCAGACAGCTAAATCCAGAGGAGAGACAGTAATTTTAAGAGGAAAAGCCCCTGAAGGGATTAACCACTGGGGTCAAATCAATGAAAATTCTACTAGAGGGTTTCAAAATGTTATACTGATTTTACCAAGTATTTGCTAACTTTAGCAGGCCATGACGAGGAGCGAACAACAGCCCTTTATTTCTGTCACGGCGTTTTCAAGGCAGATTTGGTTGATGGTGTTGCGTACCTTTGTCTTCCGATGTGAGCTCAAATCTAAAAATATATCAGTCGACGTAAAAATGCCGTGACATAGGGTTAGTATGGGAGTTGCTTGGTCCTAGTCATGGGTTCTTTCTTGAGGCCCCAGCACAGTCACAAATGGATTTATCTTTAGATACACTTGACGCGCGAAGCAAACAAGGGGCCGCCAATTTTAACCAACTCTCGATTTTCACATGACGTCACGGCGGCCATGTTGGAGCCCCTAAACAAAGAAACGGCGGCCATGTTGGAGCTCCGATCGAATCCTCCGAGAATTTAACTCTATTAGTATGCAAACATTTTCTTTTGTTTTCGCTGAAAAACATGGCTGTTGATCACGTGAGTGAAAACCAACAATCAGAAGACATGACAACTGATTTTCGCGGGAACGGTTATTCTCAAAATAGACTCAATTGTGACTGTGCTGGGAAGCCCACCCTTGCCATAACAACACTCTTGGCTAATTCACTCTTGGTTCCTGCGAAGTTTTGAAAAGCATGCGGCTTTGTCGTGTTTGTTTGAGACAAATTTCCCAGCTTAGCCAGCCAAAAAGGTACAAATTGCAACTGGCCCGAAGCAACCTAGGATTTACTTAACCCCCGGGGGAATGCAACCCCAACCCCCACTCCCGTACCAGCATGTAGTAGGACTTTTCACGGTGTGTGACATGAACATGGAGCTCGTGCCAGTTTTGATGAAGAGATCATGTTGGAGCACGATGTCCAGATTTGGTTGATGGTGTTGCGTACTTTTGTCTTCCGATGTGAGCTCAAATCCCAATTACAGACCGATGCGCCACGGTGCATTTAAAGCGTTTAGCCGCGTGAAGCAATGAAAAGGACATCTTTACAACTTTATTACCTTCTTTGGTTATGATAAATTAAACATTCTACGATTTACTCACCCGTTATGCTTACGAGCCCTGCCAGAATACCGGTCACAAAAATGGGAATATTTAGTTTGTTCTTGAAGCAGAGATAACTGCGAGTAATAAAAGAAAATAACAACACATGAGAGCAAAATAGGATCTTTCAAGAACAGGAGCCTCCCGGTGTACGATATTCTTGAGTCAACCTTTGCATGTATCTTTCTATTTTTAGAACTAACCCTTCAACAGGAGACCCACATTTACATGAATTTAGACCAATTTGCATACATTGTTTTTGCTATTTTTGTCTTCGTTTGACGATAACTTTATTCTGATTGGCCATTCTAAACAGTGCGTGCAGAGCCGACGAACTCGTGGCGTTCTTAAAATAGAAAGATACGCGCAAAGGTTGACTGGTAGGGCTTGTCATGGGTTCCTGTCAAAAACTAATTAACAAAGCTCTTTCCACACGATGTTCCATTTAGCTCTACGTAGAGCTACTGATTTTTTTTTTTTACACGACAACATAACATTGCGCTTTGCATGAATAGAAAAGAGCGTTTTTTGTAAATAACCAGTTCCTTTTTTTCAGTTTTTGATTGGCCAATCTCGTTCTCAAGGCTGATCGAGGTTGATGATTACCTTCATTAATCTTGGCTCTTATCAGCGATTTATTTGATGACAAGGCAACTTGGAATCGTGATTCCCAATATAATCAATTTCCAAATCATTCCATTTCCCTGGACTCACCTGTAAGCCATTCCCATAACTCCTCCGCCTATGGAACCATTGATAGTAACGACTGCTGCCCTGTTTGTGCAATAAAATAGGAGCGCATAAGCAGTATACGTAACATCAACATTTATGGTCTAAATCGCCAGCTCATTCTCAGTTTAAAAACTTGTGAGACTGACGGAAGGCGTAACACAAACGAAACATAAGAGGAAAAAATTTGAATAATGACCCAATTACCCAGAAGCCCATGACTGGGAGCGAACAACTCCCCATACTTACGGTGCGTTTTCTTTGGGGCAGTGTGGCCCAGTGGTCAGGGCGCTTGCCTTGAGATCCGGGGATCTCGGGTTCAAGACCTGCTCTGACCACTCATTGAATTTGATCCTGGTAGTCCCTGGTTCAACTTCCCAGCTGCACTTGTAAATAGCCAACTGGTTTGCCTCCGGCCAGTCGGGATTCTTAACAGTTGTTGTCGTTATTCTGTTCAGGCGTTTCGTTGTGTTTCATTGACCCTGAAAAGCCCCTATGGGGAGCGGTCCATTAAGCATGTATGTATGTAAATCCGGATTCTTGTACCTAAAGGCGGATTTTACGTTTCTTTACTAAAATCCGAAAATGGATTATTGATCTGAAAAATCCACTCTCCGAGTGAATCTGAATCTGGAGTTTTAGGATTCATGATCCGTGCATTTTTTTGGGAGACGGATTACGTTTGGCCAGCGGTAGTCTTGTGAAAGTAAATGTTCCCGCTATTTGCGGGAATCATGGCGAGCAATTCAAGGTGATTTTTCAGTGCCTAAACTCGTGTAAAACTTTGTGGTCAGACAGACGAAAGCTCATCACAAAAGCATTTCTTACTTTTTCGCGTACTTCTACGTCGGAATTCATCCAAACTTTCGACCAAAATGTGTTTTTCTTTTTTTGCTTTATTCAGAGAGAAATTTCGCTTTCCGACGAAAGTAATTTTAGCCTAGCAACGCTTAGCACAATCGTTTACAATATAACGGAGATTGAGTAAACCAATAAGAGCACGAGAAATGCATTATCCGAGGTTGAGAATTTAATAATTTGCATTAATCCTAACCGGCTGAAAGTGGACTGTTAAGCCAGAAAAACCCGTTTTTGGATTCTTCGTTTCTTTGGGGACGAAGTACCTGTGTGATCTGAGATCATAAATTTTGGATTCTCCCAAAGAAACGCACTGCATTTTTACAAACCGATCTATTTTTAGACTATTTTTTCCGCAAAAAACAAACCTAGAGTTCTGGTTCGGTGACGCTATGACTTCAAGTTAGTTTCTTGTGATTGGCCATCGGGCTCCCTAGGGAGTCCCATTTGCGGTTCCTGCCCAAACCCAACTCGAGCCAACGAAACAAAGAAAAATTTTACACCGAGGATAATCCAAATCGTTAGCACAAGGGTAGAAGAGGTTATTTTTTGGCATTTCGGAAGGGGTCTCCAAACGTCACAACTGTCTTTGTGAGGAAAAACAATGTGTAGCATGTTTCTTTCCTTCTGTCGGTGAAAAATAAAGTAATTTGTAACGCAAATACTAATCGAAAGTGAAAACAAAAAAGTTCGAATTTGACCAAGAAACCGCCCCAACGACCATGAACACTGTGACATTACAGAGATTTAGCATCACGGCAACTCGAGTATTTAGTTACTAAAAAGCAAAAACAAAACTCGGAGTATTTTCAAACATTGTTTGTAGAGGAAGACGCTTTATAAAATGAAAATCCTTACCCGTCAAATTTTGAGAGTTTCGATGAAGCTGTTTTGTCGATCAACAGAGACAACGCGAGTTCATGAAGAAAATTGCGGCAAGGAGTCAGTAATGAAATATCTCACCATGAAACCTAATTTTTTCTCCTTTGGCATACCGGAAAATGGTTTGGGGGTACCGGTACTTTTTTTTCCCGCAAACAACTTCTTATGTAAAAGAAAACGAGAAGAAAATTTCACGTATGCGGCAAACGTGAAAATGCCTACTTTCACGTAGAAAAGGCAAGCGGCAACCAGCAAACGTAGAAAAGGGCGGGAAAATCATGGTCACGTAGTCACTTTTGCTGTTCGCGTTTCAAGTAAACGTGATGCTAAATGTCTCAAATGTTACCATGACTAGCGTGACCTCCGTGACTAGCGTGACCTCCGTGACCCATCAACAGCCATAGTAACCATGACCTTTAGTACCGCGACCATCGTGACCACCACGACCACCGTAGATAAATATAATATTAATAAAATAACTGATAAAGTAATAAAAGAACTAAGTTCTCCAACTTCGATGGGGCTTATGCCCCCAAAATAGTAAAATAGAACAAATATGAAAAATTGGTCAAACGATGAGATAGGATTGTGAAACCATAAACGTTTATTAATTTACGTTTAATTGAAATGCTGCTACGCAGCAAGACTATACCAAGCCTGATTCACAGTCGTTACCTGGTATTGAACATAAGAGCTGGCTCAAGCTGCTTGGTATTATTATATGACAAGGAAACCCTTGCTGTTGGGACCTCCACGTTGACAACCTAATAGCCAAAGCAAGCAGTCTGCTGTACATATTGAGGGTTTGCAAGTTCTCAAGACCAACTCAGCAAGTTATTTGACTCCCTCATTTTATCCTGATTTACATATGGCCTAGAAGTTTGGGGATCTACTGGTCAGAAGTATTTGGATCGAATAGACAACTTCTGCAAACGAGCCTACCGATATGGATGTACTTCCAAGGCTGACTTCAACATATCGACCTTAATTCAAGAGAAAGATCACCTATTGTTCAATAATATCACAACCACGAAAGACCATCCACTCCAAGATTTGCTGCCGCCAAAACGGACAAAAATATGTAAGGAAAAGGGGGCATGAATTTCAGCTGCCCCAGATAAGAACTGAAAGATACAAAAACTCGTTTATGAACAGATGCCTTTTTAAACTTGTGTGATTATATACCGTGATATTTTATGGTCTCTTTTTTTATCTTTTTACATCTGATTGTAGATTTTAAATTGTTTTTATTATTCAAGATTTCAATCATATTTATGGCATTTTAGCTTTGCGTAAAAAATAGAACTGTTAATTTGATAATTCAAAATCCTCATTCAGTAAAACAATGTTTTTTTAAGTTTCTCTTTGCCTAAATACCCAAGTTCTTTTTTCATAAAATCACTTAAATGATCCATGCACTTTTCATCGATTTATTAAGGAACATGGTCATCTATTTCATAATACAAAAGTAAACAATATCCACTTCCTGTTTCGAAATGTCATGTTTTCTGAAATTCCAAATTTCTGATACTACTGAAAATATGTTCTCGTTTTTTTCCATTAACACCTTTAGTATATATCTTTATCTTGTCATAAGAAAATCTTGAATTTTCTGGATTCGTAAATTCGCAAATCTTCAACATCATATTCATGTGTATCGAAAATCTTTTTTATTTTCATAAAATATTTTATTTCATTGAATCATTTTGAAGACTTCTATATATCCTCAGGCTAGCTCAGGCCTGTTGTGTTTGCCGGATTCTATCCTTTCAATCAGTCCGGAATGGAGGAGTCAGATGCCTGGATCCCGCCCTTTCTGCCCTTCGTTCTTTTCCATTATATTCCTTTGCCACTCATCGTTGAATACTGACCGGTTCTACGCATGCGCATTGAATATAACTCCTTTGTTCCAGTGACAGGATAAAATCCCAATCTCATTTAATTTTGCAAGTCTCAAATTTTGTAATCTTGGATGAATCTTTAACCCCTTAAGCCTTTTTTCTAGCTCTTCCATTTGCATTTCCATTTCCATTTATTTACTCGAGATTTATTTATGCCAAGCTATTTAAAATAAAAGAATTTCGCAAATCATTTCTTGCTGTTTCCTTGTGATACATATTTCTTAAGCGAGTTAATTGTTCCGGAAGGCCATTTCTGAAATAAGTGTTGTGTTTAATTTTCCTTCACACGAGAAATGAGTAATTAACATGTAAAGTAAACCAATATTAACTTAATTTCCATAATGGCTTGCATGCAGCATACTGCCTAATAAAAAAGCATTTCAGGTCTTTAAATAAATCTTTAAATAAATAACTTTTGCGCGAATAAATTTTTCTGTGTATTTGTAAACGTCTTGACCATCTTCATTTAATAAATGAGGCAGAAAGTTTTTTTAGGAAGCTCATGGACGATAAAAAGAATTACATTACATGCAAACTGACTTGCACGTCAAGGGTAAGCGATTTTACCGTGCCAAAAACAATGAAACACACTATCTTAATGTGACGTTTTCCTCGGCGCAGATTTTGGAAGCAAAAACGGTTACGATTGGCTTACACTAGAAGTCAAGAAAAAACAAAACTTTTAAAAAGGAGAATTCACGACGATCAAATGGATTTACGACTTGTCGCGGAGCCGATGTTTCTGCGGGATTGAAGAGACACTTTACCACGTCAAACAACGAGTGCCCTTTCATTACCTACACAAGGCAAAGGAGCATAAGATTTGGGTCCATAACATCATGACGGAAATCAATTTACCATTTCGGAAATTGACTTTTTGGTTTATACCAAGGTCGAGGAAGGTAGAGAGTAAGGTTCGAGAAGATCATCGTGACTTAAATTATGGCAATTAAATGAATGTGAGGTGATTTCCTCGATATTTTTCCGGGCACGGTATTTGAACACTTAAAATGTATTTCCTTTGTTAAAAAAAGGAAGGTTTTGGCGTTTCGGTTTTCACCGGCTGGAGGAGGGGGGGGGGGGGAAGGGGGTATTGAGGGGGGAGCTCACAAATTATAAATTTGGGGTACAATACAACGTGTTACAATATTTTGAACCAACCCTTCTAACATGTTAAATTGGGACTACTTTCTTCTCCAAGAAAAACACTGCTAGGAAAGGTGCAAGCTGAAAGGCACGTGCCAGTGAAGACTGTATTAATTTGGGCTTTTTCGCTTTTCCTTCTCGTTGCTTAGAAGTTGAACTCTATAATTTTGGAGGTTCTTCGCAGCCGTGTTGTTGTGGCTGTTTCTTTTTTTTTTGGCGCCAGTAGCAAAGGCCTTTCGCCGCTTTCTCTTAGTCTGTGAATATACTGAATCAGGGGCTTTTTTTTTTTTTGGCGCCAGTAGCAAAGGCCTTTCGCCGCTTTCTCTTAGTCTGTGAATATACTGAATCAGGGGCTTTTTTTTTTTTTGGCGCCAGTAGCAAAGGCCTTTCGCCGCTTTCTCTTAGTCTGTGAATATACTGAATCAGGGGCTTTTTTTTTTTTTTGGCGCCAGTAGCAAAGGCCTTTCGCCGCTTTCTCTTAGTCTGTGAATATACTGAATCAGGGGCTTTTTTTTTTTTTTTGGCGCCAGTAGCAAAGGCCTTTCGCCGCTTTCTCTTAGTCTGTGAATATACTGAATCAGGGGCTTTTTTTTTTTTTTTGGCGCCAGTAGCAAAGGCCTTTCGCCGCTTTCTCTTAGTCTGTGAATATACTGAATCAGGGGTCGTTTTTTCTGCCTCTTGGATAACTTTGCAATGATAGTCTCGTCCTAACGACTTTTATTTGTTTATGCAGCATAAGGGTCATGCATGTCTATATTTTTGCCCCGTAGTCAAATCGCCCATCTGATTACTAAAGACGTCCCTTGTCACCGTTTTTCAGGGTTGCGTCCTTTGTCAGCTTTACCCCGTGGACCTTTGATGGGATCTTCCTCGTGTTTGCTAATAACTTCTACTTTCTCTTAATCACTTGAAAAATCCTAGCGTCAAGGTCAATTACTAATATCTTCCTTCGTCTTGAAATCAGTGACTGTCAATAAATTATGTCAGTTTTTCATGTTATCTAAGAGGCTTGTTTTTCTCTAGACGCTCCATGAGTCTACACTGGGTTGCCTGTGGTACGTGTTACACTAAAACAGAAGGCACTGAGTTGGGTGGTATTGAACTGCAGTGTCCAGTTCATTTTTTTTTAAAATGGATGAGGAACTTTTAGCCGACTCAGGAATTCTCGGCTGGACGTCTCCTGACGGTATAGATATCCGTCAACAAAGGCTAAAAACATAACACAAAAGATGTTTCGTATGCAGAAAAGTGAAAAAGCATTCAGGATCGATCAGATTGTACTGTGAACTTACGTTAAGCAGAAAAAAGTAATTGATTTTTTATTGAATGACCATATTTAGGGGCGAGATGAATTTTGTGGGGAACACAAATCTATTTCAGTTCGTTTGCGCGCATCGACAGTGGCGGTTAGTGCTGGGACACGAAACCATTTTTCGTTCTATAGGATTTATGGATTAACTCTCTCACCCGAGGAAAAATGGTACAGCCTTTCAAATCAACTGGTTGGTCGAAATGTTAGCCAATTTGTCGAAGGAAAGTTCTTTCAGCTCTTTCGAAGCGAGATTTGTCTTGTCGCCTTGAAGTCGGTATTTTGTTGCGGAAAAATGGTGATCACGTTCCGGAATTCGGAGGGTCTAATCTGCAGGTCGCAGGTCACAGGTTGCAGGTCATTGTTTCACCAATACAGAAAGTATCCTAAACATTCTTAAAAGCTAACCTTAGGCTTAAAAACTTTGTTTAGCCCTAAGGTTAGCTTCTAAGAATGTTTAGGATACTTTCTGTATTGGTGAAACAATGACCTGCAACCTGTGACCTGCGACTTGCGACCTGCAGATTAGACTCGCCGTCCTAAATTCTGGTAAAAACGTGGACGAAGCTTACGGAATAACTTTGTTTGGCCTCTGTGGGGATTAATTGAGCAGTCGTCGTCTGAATGTCATGGATTTCTGTATTCATGCAGATGTTTTCAAGCGAGTTATGGAGGCAGTAAACAATGCTGATGTCGGGGAATTCGGTGCTGAAAGCCTTAGCTTCCCGGTGTACAGGCTCACGCTCAAACGCCAAAATCGCGAAGAATAGAAGTTTTGAATTGGAAAGGAAACTTGCGTTTTATTGGGGAAAGTTAGCAGTTGAGGTAAAATAATTGCTGTTAGGCTCAATTTCATGATATCAGGATATCATGATAGCAGGAGAATGATAAGTCTGTGATTAATATTGTATGTGCCTGCCTGTGACATGCTGGAAAATCAATTAGCCCGGAATGAAATTTTACACAGCTTCAATTGGGCATTCTAAATTTCCCAGTTCCTCCGTTAACGAGTTCCGTAAGTATAAAACTTAAAAATGGATTGCGGCTTTAAAATCAGAAAAGAGCCAATTCACCGTTGCTGTTGAGAAAAGTGTATGCCAGGCAAAACAAAATGCATCTCGGTAGCATGAAAGTTAAGAAATAATTTGCCTGTGTTTAAATTAACAAATACACCAATACATCACTAACGTTTCATGTATAACCGGAGAATTGGGGAAGCAGATGTTCGAAGGTGTAAAGGCCGGGACACACTAGGCGACAAGTCGCAGCGACACGTCTCTGCGACAAGTTGCTCGATGTGTACTACTTGCAAAACAAGTCGCTGCGACACGACGCCTGTTCGGAGCACACGCAGTGATCTCGTATGAGCGGGAATGTGAACTAGTTTTCTAATTTAATGTGGCTGACCATATGACGCTTTCTCATTGGTTCATTTATATTTTGTCGCAGCGACTTTTTGCCGGAAGTGTACACACGATGCGACAACGCTGCTTTCGCTAATTTTGTCGCTGCGATAAGTCGCACGAATTCAAACTGGTTTGAATTCGTGCGACTGATCGCGGCGACAAAATTCTGCGCAGCGACAATGATTTTCATGAAGTTAACCGTGTCACACAACGCGATTTGTTGCGGCGACTTGTCCCCGGGACGTGTCGCAGCGACTTATCGCCTAGTGTGTCCCGGCCTTAATAGCTGTTGAGTTTTATTCCTCAGTTATCGAGTTCCATAAATATAAAACTTAAAAATGGATTGCTTTAAAATCAGAGATGTCGAGCCAGCAGAGGCCCTTTGGCTAACACAAGTTTAATCATTTTGTAATGTCCTATCTCATTTTGAGGTCTTTTAGTTTTTTAATCTTTTGTAATAAATTCAGTTTAAGGACGGTGCCTACTAATTAACGATATTTTTGCGGAAGCAGACCAATGCAAAACGCTTTCAAAAAAAGCACAACCTTGCTTATCTTTCCCTTAACAAATGCAAATATTCAGAAAATATCAACTTCCATTTTTCGTCTGTAACACACTTTCCAACTCATTGGTCTGTATGACAGATCATACTGTACACTGACTTACAACTAGTCTGAACTGTAAAAATGAAAGAAGAGTTTTGAGCTGATCTGACAAAACACCCATAACATCAATACCAACTACAGCTTAGGACACGATTGTTAAAACATTTTACAATATCTTGCCCTCTCACAATGTTGTTTTGCCAAATGAACTCAGAAATTCCCGTGCAAACAACATTGTGAAGGGAGAGAGAGCCGCGAAAACTTCAGATCTGTATATTTGTGTACTGTTCCAAGGAATTTTATTTACAGCCGCTGCTTGTTGATTGCTTTGATCAGTGCATTCCACGTGAACGCCATATTGGCGTCTTGTCTGTTTAAAGATCCACCAAAACGCCATTTTCGACGCCACTCAATAGGTTAATGAAATATTCTACTGTGTCCACCAGAGAAATGTACGCATTTCTACTACCCCCTCAAACCTAACAAAATACGCGCAGAAGACTCTCTGCACAAAGACATCACTTAGAAGGGTAGTGACAGGAAAGGCTTTTAACGACACACAAAAAACGAAAACGACTAAATTTAACTCGTTACCGACTGGATTGCCATATGACAACCAAGAAAAACGCGGGGTCGTTGAAGCCATGTGTAGGGTCAACTGCCAAGAACGTAACATTTCCGCCCCCTCCAACCAAAAAGTGCCAAGCCTACTGATCTCTAATCGGCCACCGTTACCTCGCATCGACGACTGAACAATATCGACATCCGAACAATATCGACATCTTTGTGTAATATAACTATTGGTTTTAAAGATTCATACAAAAAAGATAAAACTGAGAAAATCATCACAGTTCAAAGTTGCATGACATTCGTCAAAAGAAAAACTTTGGTGACCAATGTTTGAAACTGGACCATGCACTCATATGTATACAAGTATAGCCACATTTTTCAAAATGTTGTCCAAATAATATAACAATATACTTGCCGGTGTCCACACCGAGATGGCAAACCTGTTTTATTATATATTCCATGGAGAGAACAAGGTTTTGAAACGAGATTTTCAGGCCGTATGTCTTGACTGAGAATATAAAAAACATCAACTGTGCACTTTAGCACAGATTTTTCAAGTTTTGAGAGGTGGGGAAAGCGACAATGAATTTAGATGTTCACGTACTTTTCAATGCTTTTTGCTTTTTTCAGAAACAGGTGAGAAAAGGAAAATATCCTGATAAACAAATTAGAAGGCAGTGGCTTAATCATAAAATAACTACTATAAAGAGAAAAAAAGTCATACCTGGAAGCTAGTTTCCACTTCATGCCGCTAATTCCAAAGGTGCTACCACAGTTGAAACCTAACCAGCCCCACCATAACATAAAAGTGCCGAGGAGAACATTTGTTGGGGACGCCATTTGTTTTAATGGGGCGTTTTCGTCGAAGCGTGCGATCCGTGGCTTCAACATTAACGTGGCCACTAAACCACTCACACCACCAACCAAATGCACGGGACCACAGCCAGCGATATCCACTGCACCCATTCTGTTGAGCCAACCACCATGATCCCAAATCCAATGAGCCGGAAGACTGTATGTTAGAGTATTGAGGAACGAGTACATGGTGTAAGCTTTTAAACTGGTTCTTTCGGCCATCGCGCCCGAAACAATGGTTGTTGCAGTCGTTGAGAACGAAAGCTGAAAGAAATACTTGGAATAGATTTGTCCCATTTGGTTTTCATCCGCATCGGTCAAGAAGGACCCGAGCCCACAGAATCCATTTCCACGACCGTTCAGTCCGAAACTGAAGGCGAATCCAAACAGCCAATACGAGAGGCCCCCAAAGATTACATCAACTGCATTCTTCACCATAATGTTTACCTCATTTTTCCTAGAAACCATACCGGATTCTAAGAGACCAAATCCAGATTGCATGGTGAAAATGATAAAAGCGCTAGTGAGAATCCACGTTGCATCGTCCGAGCCTATTTCGTCGCCGTCTTTGTTGCTATGCTGTGCGTTTGTTGCTTCTGCCAAAGATTTGTTTACAGTCAGGTTTAAATTGTTCATGTTAGTTTGTTGTTCCCTCTTTGTCTGTGACAAATTATTGAGATATCTTCAATAGCAACAGAGATGCACCCGGTTGCAAAACTACGCGGTTTCGTGTGCGGAAGTATAACTCTTGATAAAACCGTACAGCGTCACTGCATGGTGCTGAAGTTGATTGCAAATTTTGCCTTGATATTAAAATATCACTGGCGCCAACTGCCTGTCCACAAAGCTGCTTAATTCCTCAAATAGCCGAGGGTACCTTATGTCACTTTTACCGATTGTACAGATATCCAGCTGTCAACGAAACCAATTGCCTGCCTATGCAAAATAAAGCTGCTTTATTTCCTAAAAAAAAAACACAGAATTTAAACAAGGCAAATGTCAGAGTGGTTGTAGAACAGTCTATGTCGGAGACCTATAATTATCAAGTTATTTTGTTTTTCTTTTCTTCCATTTTCCTCATCAAAAATTTAACATCGAGGCGTTAATGAGTCTATCGATCACTTTCAAATGAAACTTGGCTTCATTTCCCCTGTGGCAACACAAGTGTATGTATTGTAGGTAAACAGTACAAGCAGTCTTTCGGAACCAGATATGGCACCGACAGCTGAAGACACAAACTTGTCAAAATGTCTAATCTGGTGTGACAGAAACTAAAATGTGTTTTTGGTACGTTTCCATCACTCACAATGATAAAATCAGATACGGCGGACATGGGCTCCAGCGCTAGAACGACTGGACACTTAAATAAAGTTCCTTTCCTTTTATGCAGTCTTACTGAGTTCGACGCATGGGGGACGCAAAGTGAACTTGAAAAAACTAGAAGCCCCCAAAAAAGGTCAATTTTTTAAATTGAGCGGGCTGCACTGCATTCTCGTTTCTAGATCCCATCGTTTCTCTTAGCCGGTGAGGCTTTCGCACGAGAAAACGAAGGGCTATGGAATTTCTATATGAGCCGTACCAAACATGGCGGTGCTCAGAAGCATTACATTCGAAGAATCTCTTTGTGAAGCATTAAGTGGCCTCAACTTAGAGAATGTGCCCTTTCGTGTCGAACAGAAAGAAGCAATAAGTAGTTTTAAACAAAGATACTAATCTTTTACCAACCAGCTTCGAGCCAGCTGACCCTATAGCGGCACATCAGCCATTTTTACTTCTGATTCAAGATTTCATTGTTCGCAAGCTAACCAATGAAAAAACATTAAATTTCTACTGTCTCCAGAGCCCTTCGAGAAATTTCTCGTTAGAAGGCTCCCGGCGCCGACTGAGAGAAACGAAGGGATCTGGGAACAAGAATAGTTGCGCTGTAGAAATTGACCACTTAGAGGGCGCGAAATCTAATAAATTTCGTTTCGTCATGTTGTGTTATGTTATCATGAGGCGGGAAGAATCGTCCAGCTGGCTTCTGTGCCTTTTTTTACGAGTCTTTGAGTGTTCCCGTATGCGTTTTCTTTCACTTTGTGAGACTCGTTTGCTTTCTTTCTTAAGGACGTGCCTACTATGGTTATTGCGCATACGTTCTGCGCATCTCGAGATTCTCGGATTACCTATCGGTGATGCTTACCAAGACAGTGATATTTTTGCGCGGTTTAAAACTATCTCGCGGAGAAAGTAGATCTTAGTAACTACTCTTGGTATCCAAAAAGAAAATTGGGGGTAACCATGCATTTTTGAGAGATAATTAATTTTCAATTTGAGAAAGAACGCCGCATTGCTTTGTATTTTAAAGCTTTTTACAAATATTACTCATCAAATATATTTGAAAAATGCGTGGTTACCCTCAATTTTCTTTTTGGATTTCAATAACGGATGCTCTAACCACTGAGCTACTGGAGACTCTATGGTGAGCAAGGGTGAAATGTGGGTATTTGATTCGAGCTGCATCACGCAGCCACAGAGTCACAGTCAAATATCGACTGACAGCATAGCTCATAACTGCATCACGCAGTCACATTAAGAGCATCATTGAAATCCAGTTGCCTGTATTTCTGTGAACGATACGGCCAACCAACCACCAAAGTGAGCGAATGTGAGAGAATGTTTAACACATATTAAATGAAAGGTGTTACAATTGAACCCACTGGGAATTGGGAAAAATCCGAGCCCCAGATGGGATTCGAACCCACGACCCTCCGTGATCTAGTACGGAAGCTCTCACCACTGAGCTACTGGAGCCTCTATGGTGAGCTAAGGTGAAATGTGGGTATTTGACTCTGTGGCTGCGTGATGCAGCTCGAGTCAAATACCCACGCTTGTTTCACCCTTGCTAACCATAGATTTCAATAACACTTGTTAAAATCTACATTTCCTGCATAATCATAAACCGGGGCAAAAATAACTTTGAATTAAGTAGGCACCGTCCTCAATTGACCCGCTGTCGGATTTCCCCGCGGGAGCCTTTACAGTCAACTTGATTGTGGTCGTCAAACTTTCCGCTTGCATGCCGGATGTAAAAACAACGGCGTAGCTTGCAAGCGCCGGGGATTAATTTGCATTTCTCTAATAGACATGACATTTCCGTCTTAAACAAATTTCAATAAATGACATCCTGGAGTCCGAGGCATTCAGTTTAAGAGTTTAAGTTGCCTTTACATTTTGTAACGTTTTTTTTTTTGGATTGCTCATGGTTTGGTTTGTAAATTAGCCAGGAATTGTCTTAACAATGACCTTGCGATCTCGAGGTCGGCAAACGAGCAAACGAACCAGTAATTGTAAAGTTGTAGGTTCGACAGCTCCAAGGTTCCTTGACGCGGACGTTTTTCTCGAGTTTTCCCGAGGCATCACCGACCGAAAAAAATCCACTTTACAAAGGCAATATGTATCTCCTCCTTTAAAATAGTACTGAAGAATCGTGTTGTTAGCCAGTATTGACTTGGTGTCATTTGCTGTCAGTCGTCTCTATCACCATGGCGTTTATTTCGCTAAGTAGAGTGAGCTAAATGCCTTATTCTTAGTTCGCCCTCCGCGTAATTAATATTGATAACCAATAAGCAAGAGAACTGCTCTTTCTTTGTCTCCAATTTTGAATATTTTTATAATGATTCATCAGTACCCTCCTTTCACAGGATTACAAAATGAGTTGACTCGCAGTGATGGAAAAAGCAAAATAAAATGCAATAAGAGCTGGCTCCAAGGTACATTACAGATGCTCCTTGATATCTTCTTAATGAGACAAAACTTAAATTAATTTTGCGTACGTTCAGTTCAAAGACTTTTTAACTTGAAGTAGTTATTTCTGGAGGTCAGTACCTCTCATCACATTTGTAATTATATTTATTTAGGTTTTGCAGTACAGTAAAGATACCGTTGTCGATGTTCATGTTTGAAATTCTTCCATATTTTCTGGTAAATTCATATGCTAAAACGCATTTTTAATACGAATTGGTAACTTTCCATCAAAGTCCAACGAAGACTGAATGTAG
>NC_090872.1:10865689-10900689 GCF_036669935.1 Montipora foliosa
GGGAGATTTGAATTGGGTACAACATTGAGTTAGCCGATTAGGTCTATTGACATTTTTTGCTATAACTGTTCGCATTTCCATAAGCAGATTACAGTTGAAGAGAATGTCAACGTTCCATTTGTCCATTTCTCATCGCACATACCAGCTTTCTACGCAAACGGTGTGTCTCTTATTCCTCATTTTCACGGTTTCTTTAATTGATAAATTGCATGATAGAAGATAAGAAACCGAACCAGTTCCCTGGAGAGATTTGGATGGGTCATTACCGAAATAAACAGAATATCACTGTAATGTTTATGATCATTACAATTTCCATGAGCGAGAAATTTGTGGAAAAGTCAATGCGAACTTGCGTATACGCACGGTTTTCGTTTATGCTTGGCGATGATGAAAAAGGTTATTCGTGACTTAAATAAATAGTATTACACACTTAGTTAAAGTTTCGCCTTTACTTATGGTTTACCTTCAAGGAGATAGGTGCCTCCACGCTGTGGTTTTTCCTGACACGTAAAGATTTGATTCGGCATCATGGCTTGACTGAACTCGTGAAGCATTACATGTACTGCCATCATTCCTACTTATTACCCATTATGAATTTTAATTGTCAAAATATACGCTACTGCACTATTGTTACGGTTACTACAATAATCTAGGTCAATCTGAATAAGTGGGTCAGTGACATTTGAAAAAATAACGTTCAATCGGCTTCAATGTGGATAAAATTTCCATGCCGACGGCGCCTTCGACTATGTGCACACACTGCGTGCCTATATTTTGAAATGATAAATCCTGTCTGGATACTTCCATGATAATGACATTTTTATTATCAAAATGTGCATCGTTGAAAAATGCTGAAATTATAATGAACAAGCATATTGACGGGCTTAACATGTGTCAGGTAAAAGTTAAAACGGAAAACAAGAGTACATTTCAATTAACATGATCGGAAAACGGTGAAATTAAGCAAAAATTATATACTAGGAGCCTGCCTATATGTTTTCATTTCTTTATTTCTGTACCAAATACTCAATTTATATGTGATATGAGAAATTTTTAGTAATTTTTTTAATGTGCCTTGAAATGCTTTCAGTTTAGGTGTAGATTTACTTCCGAAAAGCGAAAATGGAACTAAGTGCGAAGGTGGTAGTATCTACTCAAAAATGAGAAAATTGACGAATAGATTCTTAGCCAGATACATATTTTGCCGGAAATCCTTTCTCAGGTTGAATCTGTTTTTCAATCGGTGATCCTCATTTTACTGAGGTTGAATACGCACTCAGATGAATTGAAAATACTTTTTTGGAGCCTAATTTAAGCCTAGTTTAAGCCTAGATATTAATTGACCTATTATACAAAAGCAAGAGCCATAGCCATAGCCCATTATGGCTCTTGACAAAAGGAGATAACAAAAAGAACTGGGTTGGGTTGAGCATGTTCGTCGTTGTCGTGTAGCGGTGAAGACACATGACTAATTGATCTGGATGGTCTCAGTTCGAGTACCGGTAAGTGCGTACGTAGTACAGTTCTTTGTTCCCTTACTTTGTTGTAATGTTGAGACGTCAGAATGGATAAATGTATAAATACAAAAACCGATAAAATCATACGAAAAATTAAGAAGATGTGTTGAAATGTGTAAGGCAGAGCTTGAGGGAAGATGTAGCTGTTTTCAGTCCCTTTTGAGGGGTTGATAGCTGCTTTTAACTAGGAAAGGCAGAGTGCATATCATGTTCAACCTAGGTAAATGAAGATCACCAATTTAATCTACTGTAGATAAAAACGGATTTGACCTACATCATATACATGTTCTCTTTCTCAGTGGTTAATCCAGCTTAGCCTGGACATTCTTCAATTCTTTTGAAAACTCTGACAAAAAATGTCTTCTTTCAAAAAAGCGAACTGAACGACCTCGGAAAGTTGAAACAGAAAAGCTGTGATCTTACCTTCAATCTTCCATTGGAGGCGGTACTGTTCAGTTTCAGCGAGGACACGAATGCTATTGTTTTTTTCTCCATTTTGAATCAAAGTTTGCACTCAAAGCTGTGAAAGTATTGGTGCATTGATTACACTAGGGCTCAACTGCGACACACCAAAGAATGATTTATGATTTTCTACTCCCCACAAATTATTAAACTTGCCATCTAATGGGACCGCATTAGAGTGAATATTACGTACGGATGAATCATTTGCAGGTCGTCTTCTGGACATCTAAGTAAAGTAATGGTCGCACAGTAAACGATCGCAAATTACTTTGTGTTGTCAATTTTCCGTGCGAAATAGCAATTAATATGACATTTTCAGACATCTCGGTGGGTTAATGATGATCAGGGCTTTTCGGCAACTATCGAGTCTTGCGCACACTCAGCGATCCTCGGATAACGTCGGAAGTAGAAAAAGCAGCGAAAAGTTGCCTTATATTCAACGAGAACAATGTGATATCAAAGACTGGGTTTGTTGCTATTCAACAGCCGTTGCTTGGCGCTCAGACAATTGCTTGAAGCTAAATACCAGCTGTATGCCATAGAGCGATTTGGTTCACTAATTAAACATTTTATTATCAGACCGCCGGCTCGCTGCTTTTTCTTCGGTAAATAAAAAGTTTTTGCAGAGACACAAAGCGTCAATACTGAGGCATTTCATGCATAAAACTGTCGGCCACTGACTGACAGGAAATCGAAAGAATCACTGAGGCCGGGAAGATCGAATAAAATCAAAGCGAACGGCGAGGATAGAATCAGGGAAAATCGATCCGAATAAAAGGGCTTCATCTGCATTCTAAACGGTGAGTGTTTTGAATTAAATTTTCCATCTCCGTACAGGGCAAAACATGTAAAAGATTAGTTAAACCTTATAAGCGGCTAGAATTTCGCTGATTCGTGTTTTGCTGCATTACGTTTCTCGCTTTAATGAAGAAAAATTATCCGATCACGTTGGTTTGAGAATCCAGTGATTCTTCTCTGTTGCCGTTTTAAAATAAGGAAATGAAGCGTTCGAGAAGTAGAAGGCCGGGCAAAATATGAGTGCTTCTAAACAGAAATTTCGTCCCATGCTCGTAAAGTACTTGAATCCAGTTTTTTGAACCATGAAACAAACAAAACAAACACTCAAAATGCTCAGATCCACCAACCTCGCAGTTCCCACCTGCATGTTGCTTGGAATTTTGCATCAACAGAGAAGTTCTTCCCGGCGCTTAAAAGACGAAATTAACTCTGTTTGCAAGATTTTAGCTGCCGAAGAGGATCTCTCATAACATTTCACCTTAGGCGAAGATGATAAGCTGGCAAAATAATCCAAGGAACACCTGTGATGACCTCTGTACTCAGAGTCGCTTTATCTTTGGAATGAATTAAAATATTCTAGGAGTTTATGCTGTGAACGATTTTTTCTCTCGTGTTGTAATGAAGAGGTTATTTCATGTTGATATTCGGGAGAGCACGCGAAGGAAATGTCGCCCCTGTGTGGCACGATTTTTGTGACTTCTTGTGCTCTTTGTGCTTCCATCATCATGCAAAGTGGAAACTGTGTGAAATATTCTTTTGAACATAATGCCAACATTTTTTTGAGCATTTCAGTGAGGCAAAAGCTTGGGGATTTTTCCAGAATCTTCAGTGGCAGTTTCCCGAGAAAGAGAGTGAAAAATACAAAAAAATGCCTTTTACAGTGCGACGCGCCTTACCGTGGCCACCTAACAAGGTGTTTTTTTTACAAATTATCTGCCAACAAGGGTTTGCGAATTTGATTGCCGCCTCCTTGCAAAGTTCGTACGGTTGTAAGTTGAACACCGTTGCATGGTTTTGTTGAATTGATATTTACACATAGTTGGCAAATGTGAAAGTTTGTTGGGTGGCCACGGTATGGCGCGTTGCACTATAAGAGAAAGTGTATTTTATCAAGTAATTTTCAAGAAATAGTCAACTACACAACCCACTCGATTTTTTCTATAATATTAAAGGATTGACGGTAGAATAATGGATGATTTAAAGGATTATGTTTTGCTGAATTTAAATATTTTGCATGTACGGTGTTCTCATACCACTATAGGACGTTTTTGTTAGCGTTCAAACAACGTTAATCAGTCCGAATTAACACAAAAAAGCCCTAGTATAGTGAGCAATATCTGTGAACAAGTTTTAGTCAATTTTATGGGCCAAACGAGCATTTTAGTGCATGGGGAAAATGAAACATTAAACCAGTTGGAGTAGTTTGGTTTGTTAACAAGAGGTAAGAGCGAAGCCGTAGCAATTTGTAAATTTCAAAGTTTTTTCTGTGATATCACAGGAGCCGCGTGATTTTGGGATTGCCGAATTGATACATTCAAAAATGTGTTTGATACAAAACTACATTTGTTTGTCGCAGAGCTGCTTAAGACTGGTTCGATTAACTAGTAATTTCAATTCAATGCCCGTCGCGACGACTCTGGCAGTCTGTATCAAGACAATGTGCAGTTATACAGTGACAATCATACTTCAAGCCTAATGCCCTCGGAAAACTTAACAACAGAAATAAGCGGTTCTAAAATTAATTTCTTTTGGATACAAACGTTTTCTTAAAAAAAATGGATGGTCTAATTAAACCTCTTATTGTGTTTATGCATCAGTCAATTCCAGCAGTGCCCATTCCCCCCCCCCCCCCCGGGCTAACCCCCGGGCATTAGAATTTTTTTTAAATGGACAAATTCCCCGGGGTGAGGACACATAAGCTGTGTAAATGCCCCGGGGTGGGGACGAAGAAAGAGGGCAAATGCCCCGCCCCCGGGATCGTCGCCTTCCAATAGGCGCCTGTATTCGCAGGCTACTTTGTCTGTCAAGAATCAAGACATCTTAAATGATCTTTCATCGCATTTTACGCTCGCAAGATCTGTCTTGAAGATCGCATCATTTGAATTCGCAACCCTTCAGTGTTTCATATAACTCCGCTAGGCTAGTTTTGAATGCGAAATTCGAAGTAGTCGTGTTTACGCAGTCTTCACGTCAGTGATTGTTTTGTGACATTTGTTCACCTTGTCGCTTTTATATATTCATATGCTTACAAGTATAAATGAAGAAATACCTAAAATTGAGAAAATATACCTTTAAAAACATCCACAAGTTTTTCGAGTCCGTGACGGACAAGCCAGTCTTTAACGAAGGCCTCGTCTTTTCCGATAAACCTTCCATGTTAATTCGAAAACACGTGTGTCAAATGCCCGGGGGTCGCCCCGGGGTAGGCTAATGCCCAGTCCCCGGGCCGCGATAAATTGCGAATGCCCCACCCCCGGGACTGACAACTTCAGCAAATGCCCCGCGGTTGCCCGGGGGGGGGGGATGGGCACCTCTGGAATTGATTGATGCATTACGTGGGCGGGCAAGCCGAGGTCGGTTGAAAGTCTTTTCTTCTGCCGGACGTGGCTCTCTCTTCAGTAGAGTGGCTGCGCCATAACTGGAGCCTAACATACAAGCATTGAGCTGCTAGAGGAAATTTTTCCTTGATTTTAGGCAAAACGCAATTTCCAACCTTATGTTTCAAACTAATTAAAATTATGTCTGCTGATAAAAGGTTTTAACTCTTGCATTAAGAACTTATTTAATAGAATTCGTTCTTTTTAAGGTTTGAGCTGATTTCTTAGTCACCCGTTAATCATGATTTCTACGGCAAATAAAAAGGGGTTCTTGCTTGAATCACTGTTATTTTTAAGGGCTTAAGCAGAAAAAACAAGCAAACAAACAAAACCCCCCTTGAACTTTCCCAAAGCTAACAGGCAACCCAAACATATCACACTTACTCAAGATGGCAGCGCTGGGAAAGGTTAAAAAACACGATTCAGATATTTTTATATTTCGAGACACGTGTCACAAAATATTCAAAAAGTATAGTTATTTCCCTTTTCTGCTTTTTCCCTCACTTTGTAAAGCCCTTTAAAATCATGATCCAAGCAAGAGTCCCTGTGTATTTGCCGCAGAAATTAGTAGATGACTAAGAAATCAGCTCAAACCTGAAAAAGATATTCTATTTCTACTTGCAAGAGTTAAAACCTTTTATCAGTAGACATAACTTAGGGGGCGTTCGAAATAAGAATACGTGGAGTGATGATTTAAAATGGTACGTCTGGCGTTTTGAAGCAACAAGGATAATAAAGATATGTTTAAAATAGCACTTTTAGCAGGTGTTTGAAACTTTAAGGTGAATCTCCGTACAAACGAATTAATGTATTCCTATTCTGGAATATGGTCAATCGAGCGCACCCACTCTCTTTGTTTTAAAGTAGTTTCGGAATAAGACAATGCTGAACAGAAAGACGAAATTATTCACCTGTTAGTATATACTAAAACAGTGGATAGCGTTGAACGCGGGCGCTGATTGGCCCGTCAAACTCCGAATATCCTGTGCTATTTACCTTCGAGCAACTCGGGAAAAAATGGCGTCCCGATTTGCATGCGTGACAAGTGAAGAAAACATCCAAATTAATTTTTTGTGCTGTATATGATCTCACTGTTTTAGTATATACTAAAACAACTATTCACCTCTGTGTTGATGGCTAGCGTTGGATAGCCACCTCCACTTCGGTGAATAGTTTTTTATTATTTATCGTTGCGTCGGTTGTAAGTTGTCAGAACACAAGACCAAGTCACCGCTCTCATTTCCTTTACCAGAGAAAACCCTGTATCATTTCTCAGTTGAAAAGTAAACTTGCTTTACATAAAAGCTAGATTAAGGTAGTTGTTAAAGATATTTAAGAATAAGAACTGAGTGATGAGAAAAAGTGGGAACTTTTTATTGCTCATCATTTTATGACATTATTGTACAAGTACCGTGAACTCACTGTCAAAGCGGAATGGAAATATTATCAGCTTGCGAGAGAGAGGTTGCTTTGTTGATCTTCCGTCTTCGGGAAACATCCGGTGTACGTAAACTGCGTAATCTTTAATCGGAAATTCTGGTCTTTAATTAACCACAGTAAGGATTTGTTTTTGCGGCCGTATGTTCATAAGTTTAGCTCTTAAAACACTGCTTCTTGGAAAGTCAAGTGACGAGAAGATCGCGAGATCTTTCGCACGAGAAGCGACGCCGAAGCGCCAAAACATCAACTGGGTACGTAAGCATGCAGCTGGCTCACCGAGGTAACTTGATTACTTTTCAAACATTTATCTCAGCGTGCAAAGAGGAGGTTTTAAGCTTTTCAGGAAAAAGTGCTCAGGCGTATTTTGGACCTTTTCTTAAGGAAATTTAGGAATCATTTTGAGCGAATAGTCCCCTGCTCAGTTAAACACAAAATTAGAAGGTTACTTTTCATCTTGTTTAGTGCCTTCTAATGGGTTATGTTGGTAATATTGTAGCTCTCTGAATAAAAAGTTAGGAGCAACTATGTGTGCTTGTTGGAAAGGACGCTCTGCAACGTGGAAGCATTATGCATTAGGAAAGAAAAATTCACCAGAAAATTAGATTTCCCAACTGCTAGGCGTTTCATGTCGACTTCACTAGCTTCATAGTTTATTTATAATATATTTAAGTCTGTGGTTTAGCTGCTGACTTTAGTCCCTGAATTGCTAAAATAAGGGGTGGCGAATGTTAAATGCGAGACTTTGCGAGACGGCGAGACCAGCGTTTTTCTTAGCGAGCCGGAGACATTTTGACTTTTTAGATTGCGAGACCGAGACTTCAAAGTGTTTGAGACCTTCATATAAAAAACGAGACTGCGAGATGCACATAACCGCTCAAAAAACGAGACTGCGAGACCCGTGAAATTCGACTAAAATTTGGCGAGACCCAGAGTTTTTGAACAACCATTCGCCACCCCTAAAATAGAATTAACTACATTTAAAATCCAAGCCAGTCTTCCGGCATTCCAACTCAATGATTACCCCAAAAGCAAAAATTGAAATCAAATATAACCTAAAATGGTCAAATTAAAAGCTCCAAGTGGTGAAAATAAGCTTCGATGGACTACGAATCGGCAATATATAGATGTTTCAGTCTACTAAGAAAGTGAGCCGTTGTATTCTCGCTGAGCAAGGTATTTTTTCTGTGCACTGATTTAATCTGGTAGTTCTTATCTGAAATATCTGCCAACTATTGTCAAATATAGCCTGATAATCGAAAGGAAAACGTTTACAAAGGCTAAAGTTTAGCATCGCTGACGAACGAAACATCATTTTCTGGACGTGTTGTGATCTGAGACTCCTCTAAAAAAGCCGGTTAATTAATGCGCGAGACAACACGACTATCTGTTCCAGGTGATACATTGAAACACTGAACGCGATAAACCCCAAACTAGTGGAATCAGTCATAGTTTCTCCCTGTGCATTTTCTCTCTAACGTTGTTAGCACGCGGCTTTTTAGACAAAAAATGCAGATCAATATTTAATTTCAAATGAAAAAAACAAAACTGACCTTAGTCAGTTCCTTAGTATCGACCAACAAGCCCCTCGACGAAAATGCCAACACCACTCTGCAAATGAAACCAATGATGAAAAGGACAAATTAAGATGCATGTGTGTGCTAATCAGATTCAATTTTTTTCTACATTACTCTCATTGAGTGTCGGCAGACGAAGACACTCAGTTTGTTTGAAACACTTGCCTCTGTTTTTGTGAGCGTTCCAAGGAGAAGCCGGGTTTCTGAAGATTGCTGAAACTTCCTTTTCACCTGTAACGTGCGCTGTTTTTAATCTTCCTGATTGCTGACAAATCTGTCAACACGACGACAGCTTTGATTCTTAAAGCGGACAACCTTTTAGCAAAAGCTTAATTTCAGACAAGGTTAATTGCTGCCTCTTGGTACTTGCCACTGCAAAAAATTGAACGGTGTTAGCTCCTGGCGGGTTAATTGCGGAAATATCATCTCCAATCAACTGAAAGCCAGACTCCAATACTTTTCGAACGAAATAAAGAAAAAAAAGCGGGCAATGCTATAAATAGATTTATTTCGGCCGGATCCGAGCAGATTAACCAAACAGGAACGAAGAAAAACAATGGACAAGCAAAAGGGTAACACAAACTGTAAAGCTGGCAAAGAGAAAGCTATTTTCTGCGTAGTTTCACTTCCCCACCGACGCAGCGCCACACGGTTCCCTTTATCCATAATGTACGATGCATGCTGATTTCTCTGTGTTCCTTTTCGATGTTGGAACTACAAATAAGATGAAAGCAAACGATATGAGAAAAACCCATCCTGAAACCAGCGATACGTCAAAATGTGTTAATGAGGGCTTTGGTCTTCACATCCTCCGAGACAGGTGTTTAAATACCAACCTGCTTCAATCCACGTCAAAATAAAATCTATTTGCTATAACAAAAATAGAGAGGAAAAAAGTGATAGCTATGTCATTTACATGTGTCCATTTTGTAGGCATTGGCCAATATTTCGCCATTGCGTTCCAGGAGAACGCATTCTAATCGTGCCAGTCTTGCGGGATGTCCTTGGAGTATCGATCGAGATGCCACGTGATTTTCAGCGTTCGGACGCTATGTTGTTCGAATTTTGGCAAAAATAACCTCGATCTCATGTGATAGTGTTGGAAGTCAAGTCCTGTTGGACGGGGTTAGATAGATAGATAGATAGATAGATAGATAGATAGATAGATAGTGTAACAGATAGTGTGATAGATAGATAGATAGATAGATAGATAGATAATCTTTTTTTTATCCACGGTCGATTCTACATTATAAAAAATATTAAATAAAAAGCTGCTTTTCGCTATAAAATATCTACATTATAAAATAACAAAAATTCACATTACACGGAAGTTTGTTCCATAGGATGGCGCCACTATAGTTAAAGCTATTTTTTGTGATAATTTGTCCGTGGTAAAGGGATGCAAAGCTTATTCTCAGCCGGAGTCTCTAAGGTTATATGCCGTTTCTCGTATTGTAAACCTAGAACATAAATATTCCGGAGCCAACCCGTGTAAAGACTTATAAACCATCGTGGCTTTTTCAATTTCATGCTGGCGTGCTCGATTTTTCCATCCTACGAGTTCAAACAGGTAACAAGCGTCTTCACCGTAGTCTGAAAATGTCAGAACACGGGCTGCTCTATTTTGTAGTCTTCGAGGTTTGTTCCTCAAGGTTATCCCACAGTTTCCCCAAACAGTATTGCAATAATTGAAGTGAGGGTGAATAAGAGCTTGGTAAATTAGTTGTAAGGTCATTTGGGGGACAAGGTGCCCTACTTGCTTTATGGCACCCTTTGCCAAAAGATACTTTTTTGTGATCTTCTCCATATGGCCAGCCCAATCGAGATTATCATCAATGGTCACTCCAATAGATTTAGCAGTAGCGCCTTTGATAACTCGAAAATCATTATTTACAAGTGTTCGGGCAACTGTTACAGTACTTACTTTAGCCTCTGCCTAGATCCAATTAACATGAACTCGGTTTTCGTCATATTTAGAGTAAGTTTGTTTTCTCTTAGTCAATGGTGCAAAAAAAAGGGAAATTAAAGGAACTTTATTTAAGTGTCTAGGCGTTCTAGCGCTGGAGCACTAATTGGGGAAACTGTAAACTGAAATATTTACAAAGAAAAAAAAAATATCTGTAAAACGTATTCGGATTAATCAAATAAAATAGTACTTATTGGCTAGGGGATGTCCTTATTGTCTATAAAATGTCGTTTATGCACAACATAGGAAGCAGTTTTTGCAGTCCTCTGTGATTACACCCTCTGTGAGGCTCGCCATTTTACATTCAGGCAGTTGGGAAGATCGTTAATATATAATTCGCCCTTGTCACACGGCGGCCATATTGTCCCGGGAGACCAAAAAAGCTCTGTACTGTTTTTCCACGCCAAGCCTCACCCCCATGGTTTCCACTGCGAGGCTTGGCGTGGTAAAGCAAAGCAGAGCTTTTTTGGTCTCCCGGGACAATATGGCCGCCGTGTGACAAGGGCGAATAGAAACAATAATGGACCTAAGATAGTACCCTGAGGGACACCACAACTTTAAGAGCCACTGCTAGAGAGGAGACCATTGATGGAACACATTTGTGTGTGGTCCCCTAAACATGACTGAAACCATTGATGCGCAATACCCTTAATACCGTAGAGGTTTAGTTTCGATAAAAGGATCTAGTGGTCCACCGAGTCGAAAGCCTTTTTTGAATCTAGGAATACAACAGCATAGATTTTGACACGGTCAATATTATATGCCTATGTATTCGTCAGGGCCTCAAGAAGAGCCGTCACAGTCGAATGAATAGCACGAAAGCCCGACCATAGTGATATTTACAGATGATTTCGTGTTGTTTTAAATAGGCATATAATTGATCATAGACAATTCTTTCAAACACCTTGGCCACAACTGAGATCACAGAGATTGGACGATAGTTGTTCGTGCACATTTCCAATCATCGGGAAAAATACCTAGACTAATTCATTAGTTAAAAATATCACAAATAGGGATGCAAATGAGATCTGTACATTCACGGATGAGCCTAGCAGATATCCTATCAAGACCAGTTGCCTTTGACTTCTTTAGTTTATTCAAAAGTGAAAGAACTTTGTTAACACTGGTAGGACGCAGCTGAAAACTTTGGTCTGTGCTGTAGATGTTCCTCTGATAAAGATCCGACCATCTGGAGAATCAATATTACGGCTAAGTTCTGGATCGATTGTAGCAAAATGATTATCAAATTCGTTCGAAAGCTCAGTTGGATTGGTTATTGACACTCCATTTACTTTCAGAGATGAGTTACCACTGTTTTCCCAGATTTATGCGATCGGAAGAAAGTTCATTGATAGTCTGCCAGGTCTTCCTTGAATCGCCTGTATATTGGTTAAAGCTGTTTTGATAATAGGCTTGCTTAACTAACCTAATCTCGAAATTTAAAATATTTCGTTGTCAGTTTTTTTTAATTGCGTCCAATTGTTGGGATCGTCAGATTTGCATGCTTTAAGAATATCTCGATCATGCATTCGTTTCTTTAGCTCAGACGTAATCAAAGTTGAACTACGCGCGCGAACACGCATTGTCCTTAGGGGGCATATCTTTCAACGAGAGAGAGAAATAATCTTTTCCATTGTAACCAAACCACATCCTCTTCCTTCCAGTACCGATTTACTTACCAATATACACGTACTTGCCAACAAATGATGCACTTTTTGTTGATGTTTCCTACTTTCAATTTCAACCTAGTTTAAAATTAAATTTACCTAGGTTGAAATCATTTCAAACCTGAATTTCAAATTTACCTGTAACAACTACATCAATTAAAATTGCAGAGGTGGACGTTATTCTCGTTGGTTCAGTTATAAGCTGCTGCAGGCCATATGTATCTGTGATACTCATTAGTTTGCGAGTATCATTGTCATAGAGCGATTTTCAATCGAGTGTCGTAAAACCAAAACCAAAGTAATTACTTTGGCCAATCAAAGAGGGTGGAGACAATCCAGTAAACCAACCAAAACTCGAAGTAATTACACGAAGCCGATACGAAGCGCGGGAAAATGTGCACGTACAAGCCGCGATTGGTTTTGGTTTCACTTCTGATTGGTTAAAAAAGTGGCGCAAGAACTTTGAACCAATCACTGAGTGAAGTAATGCAAAACCAAAGTAATTCACTAATTACTTTCGATACTCAATTGAAAACCGCTCTATCGAGTAGCAATCATGTCACAGTTTAAATAATCGCAGCTTTAGTGGATAGCACGTTATTTCACCCTAAGCTTGCCTGAAAGTTCTTAAAATACTGTTGATTACCTTTGACATTAAGATGAAGTCCTCCTTGATTTAATCCCTTCTCAGAGATATTTCGATGCTGAATAAGTTTCCATCCATTCTGCCGACAGTAACTCTTACGATTCTTATTTGTTATTGTTACCGCTTTGTTGAACTTGTCCCGTCTGGAAACAAGCTATCGTATGGTGATTGAGGCATTAGATGAGTTTTCAACTGTCTAGCAAGATCTACGATCGAGTCGGCAACTTGCTGCGGTTCCTTCTGCTTGAGGTCGTTATATTAGTCCCGACGTGCAAAACGACTTGATCTGGCGAATTCCAAGTTAGGTTTAAGAAAATCCTTCATGGCTTTTGGGGTGGCACCAGAGAACGACTTCACCACTACCCTATGGCCAACAGCTTTCTCTTGAATATTTTTTTTATCATGGAGTCACCAATCAATAGAGTCGTCTGTACTTTTTCTGACATAGAATTTTCATTGTCACTTGGGTCATTAGCATTGGGTCGTTCAGTTTTCTTTGCTTTCCTTTGCTCGTTGGGCCGAGAACATCTCACGTCATTCTCTTTCAGTACAGTTTGCAATTCATTGTTTTAGAGCCTTATTGCTGTCATCAAGCTTTTGTTTTCATCGATGAGGATTGTAGCTTCCTGCTTCATGCTTGTATGGCAGCCTTTATTTGAGGGTGCCATATTCTTTCTAGAGCGACGAAATGGTTTCATTTGCATAGGATGAACTTGCCTCTGATTTCAGCTTTTCGATTTCATGGTGGCATACCTCTCTCACTTTGGTTTCTATAAATGAGTATATTTCTTGATCTTGGATATGCGACTTTGTCTTGATAAATTTCTCCTTGACTTGTGAGTGTTTGTGGTCATTTTCAAACTTTTGGGAGATATGTTCAGATAATTTATCATGGCGGCGCGCAAACGTTCCACCAAAGTACACTTATTTCCACTCTACTTGAGACCCCGTTTATCTAGTTCAACCTTTAGTTCTTCAGTTTTCAGGGAAAGGATATATTTTACCGTCTAGAAACCGGTGTCATCTTCTCCCACTGCCATCGAAAGTTTGCTAGGTTCCTCAAGTCCATCGACTAGTTCAACTTGCGAGCGATCTGGGTAGGCATTCCAAAATAGCAGTGACCAAGAGGAAATAAAGGGGGAAGAGAGGGTATCCCCATAATACTCTTTTCCATAGGTAATACGTCTCAAGTTATTTTTAGATCTATACTCCCACGCTGTACATATCCCAAGGGGATTAGCCAACAGCCATTCACATGGCGGGAACGGGTTCCGCGTGGATAGCCCACGCTCAGAGAACACATTCCTGCAATATGATTGACTGTTGCCTAATCCGCTTATTAAGATATGTAAAGCGTGGGAGTCGATCTAAAGATAACTTGAGACGTGTTACCTATAGAAAAGGGTATATATGGGGGATGAGCTCTCTTCCCTCTTTGTTTTCTCTTGCAGTGACATATTAATAAAGTGACAGTTTGTCACTGGTAAGATTTACATTTAAGGTCGAATTCAATTCCGTAGAGGGAAGAAGTCCATCGAATGGAGAGAGACTGTTGAAGGCCTATGCTCCTGAGAAGGAGTGAAGGGCGAATTGAATAGACCAATTTTGATATATTAAAATTCAGTCCTAAACAAAAGACATCATCTCTAGGCTCTGGGGAATAAATATAAGGATTTGTATGAGTTTATTCCCCAGAGCCTCGAGATGATGCCTTTTGTTTTGGACTGAATTTTAATATATCAAATTTGGTACAAAACGGGTACAAAACGAATCCCAAACGAATCCCAAAATATACAACCACTGCGGGATGGCTAGCAAATCTTAATTGATTACTATAAATAAAAATTCGCTGTTGTTTGTAGTTGTTGTATAAACTTTTTTGATCAACGATAAATGAAAGAAGAATGTGCCACCTCCACGCTGCATTCACACCTACGATTTTTTGGAAGTGTTATTTTGCATTATGATGAAACCTAAAAGCAAAGCATTTCGTCTGTACTTGTGTTTTCTCAATTATACACGTTAAAACGTCCGAAATGTGATATAACGCTTCTTACGTAAAAGTATATTTCGCGCTGATAGACGGTTCAAGAGAACTTAAACAAGGATCACAATGCGGACGGCTTCGAAAACGCCACAGAACAATAGGCAGCGCTCACTGAACACAAACAATGGCACGCCCTGCACGTGCCTTTTAAATTTTGATATACATTTATTATCCGCTCTCGTCCTGACAACGACGTAGAATGACCAGATTTGAGGTTATGTAGAAGACGTGTTGACATAGTTACGGTGTGCAATCGCTTGGAACTGGTAATTTCAAACTTGCAGGTCATTATGTAGATATTCAAGTCCCAAAATAAACGTTCTCTAGAAGAAGAGGAGAAGAGAGGAATCATGATTTCTTTGCTTACTTGTTTTATGCTACCAGAGGTATAGAAGACTTTTGCGAGTGACTCCCAGCCTACACTTTACTTAGCTTTCATCTTGACCCCTCTGATCATAATAAAGAATGAGAAGGGCGGAACGGTTGTCGGTGTCTTTGACGTAATTTTAAAGGCATGTTTCATTGCAGATGTTTTCAAGCCCGACTGCGTTTTCTTTGGGAAAAGGAATTCAGTAAAGATGGGATTTAAGAAAATGCTTTGAATCGAAAGTTAGAGCATGACCATATAATGCTAAAAAAGTTGCTTTAAGAGTAAAATGAAAATCGAAATCTAGAAACCTGGGGCCGGTTCCTGAAAGGTGTAATAACTCTATTCCAGGGATAAATGTGTTGAAATAAGGGCCATTTATCTCTGGAATAGAGTTATTACACCCTTTAGGAACCGACCCCTGATTTCAAACGTTTTGCATTAAACTTTGCTTTGGAGGAAGTGTCGAGGTTATCTTTTTTGCTGTGACTCGATATCCATTCAGTGTTTTAGGCGCATATAGCTCTAAAGAAACTGATGGAGTAATTTTCTTTGTTATAAGGCAATACTTTAGAAGGCACGGCTCCTAATCTTAGAAAAACATCGCAAGCATAATAAACCGAAAGTTACTTGCAACTACTTGTGAGAAAAAGGGGAGACATTTTCGAAGCAAGCGTTTTGCCAGAGCAGACGATTAGCTCATGCTATTTTCATTAATTGCTTCAGAGTTCGTGGATGGTGCAATTCCAGCTTTAGCCAGATTGATAACTAACGATTATTGCTCCGGGCACAAAAATTGCTTCCCAATTTTAAGCTTATTTATAAGAAAATTATTAAAACTGAGATTGACAGTACATTTTAAAATCTCGATCTCATGCTCGGACTTATTCTTCATGAGCCTTATTAAGATGTTCATTCCTGCAGTAAACAAAATGCACGAGACAATAATATTTCTCCTTAGAACACATATTTGCTTGATTGTCATCACTCCCCAAGACTTAAACTTGCGAGCGTTCAGGTGATGTACCCATTCATTCCGCGTTTGACGAAACCATTCCAATACTTCCAATGAGTCGCTCAAGTCCCTTTCAGTTAAGAATTCCAACCATACATCAAAATTTGAAATTCATCAAGGATACTGAGCCAATTCATCTTTGAACAAACATCGAGCCCATGTTGCCTCAAATGTTCTCGGTACCTCGTCTGTTGTGAATGGCGTTTTGTTACGACAATATAATATATAATAATAACCCCTGCATAATTTTATTATAATCAAAAGGCATTATCTCTTTTCTACTGCACTTAACTGGTGCCACATGCTGATGAGATTATCTGTTTTTGCATTCCTGTTGCGTTTTCAAAAGCAAACGAAATTTGTCATTTTTTATGACATGTTGTCATTGATAGCAAGAGCAACAATCATTTGAGCCAAAACGTCGAGTGTCTTCTTCTAAAATGACGACACAAACTGCTTTGCAACACAATTATTCGTTCAGAATTGGAATCCAAAACAGTTTGAGACGCCTATGATCTAAGGAAAGGAACTGCAGCTCTCAAAAGCCGCACATGCCTTGGAACAGCTGAAAGACAATTTTGTCGACTTCGTGTTCCTTGGGCGGCCCATTAAAGGAAAGGAAATTGTTAACACAACACAAACTATATTTTACTTTTGCACAAGGAAGCAATTTTAGGCTAAGGACAATCAATGACATTTGGCTCAAAACAGGTGACTCCGCTAAAACCAATAGATGAGCAAGGAAATGAAAATATGAAACAAACAGTCACACTAATGGATTTTGAAATAATTTTAAGACAATGTTTGTTTTTCTCCATAAGCTCGACTCTAACTCTTCGGATGCGGCTTGAAGAGATCTCTAAATTCAGGTAAGACTTATTCTTTTCTTTTACGTAGTTTTATAAAACGAGCCCCTTCTATACATGACCTAGCCTCATCGGACAAAGAGATTCGATCTCAGCCTTCATAAAATTTCATTTTCTATTCAATTCTAAAAATGAAAAAAAAAAATTTTTCGGTTTGGAAACAAACGTGCCTTATCATTCAAGTCCATAGTGCCAATGAGAGTCAGAAAATTAATACTAAACGGGAAAGTAAACAACACTAGTACTGACTGAACAAAATCGATGCTTCTTAGTTGCATTAGTAGTAGCCGATTAGTATAGTAGCTAGTGGTAACAGGATCATTCTTTATCATTAATATTAGATACATACCCTCACCCAAACTTTCAGGGTTTGCAGGTAATCAAAGGATCCAAAAATGAGGGAAAAAGTAAGATCTCGCTTAATACAAATATTCTCGAAGGGTTTCAGTTCGAAAAACCGTCGAAGAGGAAAAACTATCTTTATTATTGCAAAGGAGAGCGTTTGATATTAACTTACAGGTGTCCAAAGTCCAAATTGTGAAAACTATGTTTATAAGTTAAATAAATCTACAAAAGGCATTTCGAAGAAAAGACCTTTCGTTTCAACTCATTTTTGTCAAGCATACAGGTTTTTCAGCAAGGAAAAACAAGGATTGGCCATAGAGAGTTCTTTTGACCGTGCCGAGAAGACTCGTTACTAGCCGTATCGCAGTATTGAGTGTTAAAATGGCCGGAAGCCGTTTAAGGTTTCGAGATCTTCAAACGAATGGCATGTATCAGGCGCCCATTTCGAATATTACTGAAAAACAGTCGTAAGTTCCAGCAGCCCTTTACACTGAACGATTGGCTTTTAACAATCATGGGAAATGCCTTCATCGCTTGTAGGATTAAAAAAGTTCACTATGGAAAAAGAAGCTCATCACAAATTACCCTTTTTAAATGTTTTAGTTGATAATAATGATCCCATTTCTTTTCTAACTAGAGCTTACCGTAAGAAAACCTTTACTGGGTTATTAACTAATTATTCAGTTTCACTTCGTACTCTTACAAAGTGAGTCTCATCAGGACTCTTATTGATAGGGCCTATAAGATTAACAACACCTGGTTGGGGCTACACGAGGACATAACTAAGCTTATGGAAATCCTAAAAAAGAATCTTTTCCCTGCCCATTTAATTGAAAGGGTTGTAAACCGTTACATTACTGGGACCCTAAGTAATCATTGTCCCCAGGGTTCCCCTCCCACTTCGCCTATATTTTATTTTAAGCTACCTTACATAGGCCATTTTTCTGTCGTAACTCAGAAAAAGATCCGTCACTTTATCAAGCGCTACTACAATGATTTGGACATCAAACTAGTTTTTTCCTCCTTTAAGATAGGCAACTTGCTTGGTGTGAAAGACCCTATCCCTGGCGGGCTTCGTTCACGTGTGGTTTATAAGTTTGTATGTGCGGGCTGTAATGCATGTTATGTCGGCGAAACAACCCGGCATTTTTCCACACGCGTGCGTGAGCACTTAGTCAGTGATAGGGCCTCTCACATTTTCAAACACCTACAGAATTCGTATAAACATAACAACTTTCTTTAATTTTCCAGACATGTTTCGACGGTACATCCGTCATCTTCAGTGTTACATATTTTGAAATCGCCGTTGAATTTAAAGCGCGCGCGATCTTACAAACTTCGTTACATTGCGTTGTCAATATTGCGTATTAAATCAAAACAGAACAAAACAAAAATTTAAATGAGTGACGCTTAGTTCCTTACAGGGAGAGAGTCAGGTTAATGTGTTTCACCTGCTGGTTGAGATTGGGCTTCTCCCATTTTATGGATTCCTTAAGCTTCACTTGGTACTTAGTGGCTGCAGAGTCCAGGAAGGACTAAGGAACTAAGGAACTAAGCGTCACTCATTTAAATTTTTGTTTTGTTCTGTTTTGATTTAATACGCAATATTGACAACGCAATGTAACGAAGTTTGTAAGATCGCGCGCGCTTTAAATTCAACGGCGATTTCAAAATATGTAACACTGAAGATGACGGATGTACCGTCGAAACATGTCTGGAAAATTAAAGAAAGTTGTTATGTTTATACGACTATCTATATTGTTGCTGCTATCTAGACCTACATTCCGAACAATGTCGCGCCCTGTCTTTAGGGGAATGTTTCCATATTTTAGATCACGCCTCTACGACTTTTCAACTCAAAATAAAAGAGGCTTTTCATATTCAAAGAGAACAACCTTCTCTTAATCAACAACTGCATCACGTAAATCTAAAACTATCCTTTTAATTCTCACATTGTCACGTTTTATGTACATTCCGTTGTTACTGGCATAATTAGCACTTTTTCCGTACTTATAAATTCAACTTAACGCTTTGTACATTAATCAACTGAAGACGACAGAAGTTTCTGTCGAAACATGTCTTGTAATTTCAAAAGTTTTGTGGTTTTCTTTAAATTTCAGATTAAAAATAAAGTTCAATTCGTTAGCTTGAGCCACTCGATTGGTTATGATAATTATGGGCACGCGGAAGAACCCAATTTGACTTCTGGAGAACTATATCACATCAAGAGTGAATTAGGTAAGGGTGTTGTTATGGGATGGGTGGGCTCCTCAGCACAGTCACAAATGAGTCTATTTTTAGAATACTCGTTCCCGCTAAAATTAGTTGAAAAGTCATCTCATGCCGGTTTCATTTCATTCCGGTTGCTGAATCGTTCAGTACGAATGACCCGGACCGGTCTGAAGTCGGACCGCGGAACCATGTAAACACGAAAGGATTTGAGATCTGTCTCAGGACGATCGAGATCATTGTTTTGAGCATGCGCAAGAGTGTTGTTGCATCATTTCAAGAGGGCTGATAACAAGAAACAGTCGAAAGGGGCCAAAGTCCAGTCAGGACCTAACAATGACAGCAAGACTTAGTAACCACTCCATGTGCTTTTAGGAAATAAATTTGTTATGGTCACCCGTTCGTGTTCCGGCGTCGCACGGTAAACAAATAGGTATCGGCGCTGTAGCGGCCAACATGACATAGTCATGTTTTTGTGTGGTTAAGTTTAAATTTGTTCTGTGAAGCAAAGTCACCTCAGCCGACTGGTCATTTCAAGTAAGGCGAACCTAATCGGTGAGAAAAAAAATATGTTAATTTAAGACTTGGTAACACAACTTAATTTTATTATTTATTTTTGAAAGGGTTCCTCAATCATCTAATGGTCTTGCTTAAACACCTGGCAAATTTCAGTGCGCCTGTATTTTTTCAACAAAAATAACCATTTTTGAACAGCATGAACCTACTGAAACGCCGTGAAAATCGTGCATGTTTATTGCATTGAACCGGACAGTATACTGTTACGTAATAAATTATCAGTAAACGCTGATATTTTGACATTTTGTTGACTCCTCTTCCAATTCTCTAATTGTCCTTCGAGGAAGGAAAGTCCGTATCTTTGCTAAACGACTTGAATAGGCAATTACCGACAGCTGCAATCGATAACAGAAATCCGACCTAAAAAAAACTGTCAAAACAATCGACTAGGAAAAATTCGGATGACTATTCAAGAGCAGTAAGCTTTCTAATGCTTCTGTTAGCGGATCGAAAACTTTAATCAGATTCATAATCACTTTTCTTCGAGAAACTAAATTGAGGCTTTAAAATTGACGTTTTCCTCCAATTACGTTCAGTTCAGTTTATTCGATACCCTATTTATACGAATTACAAAAGAAGCTTGTAAATGTCGGTTTAACAATAAATTTCGAGATAATGTGATGCCGGAGGAAGCCCAAGCAGAAACCATTTAAGATATTGGAAGTTGAGGGCTTCCTCTTAATTTAAATCACACAAATTAATTAGTTTTAAATTAAGAAGGTACTTACATTAAAAAAACTAAAGTGAGTGATGCAGAGGATGACTTAGACATGCAGTGAAAAGAAACTAAAATATTTTTTACTGAGAAAGACCTAACTAAAGAGCGTAAATTTGAAGGCATGTAAATTGGAATAATTCGGGACATTTCTGCATTTAGGATCTTGATATTGAATAGAAATTGATTATTATTCCCAAAGTTTGCATTGACGTTTTCCATCAACTTTATTTTGTTCACCGTGACATCTTAACAACGGAAAGAAAACCTAAACCGGAACAGAACTACAAATAATATTCTTTTTAATTATCGCTGAATCTTCTAATATCTACAACATCAAACTTATGTTTCTGGTTTCTGCTTCCCTTTGTCACGGAAGGAAACTCTTGTCCTTCATAGCTTCCATTCTTCGATTTGGATTGATTCCGCTTTAGATTTTCCGCTTATGAAAGTTCAAGTGGAGCAATGATGAGAGCAAATCCAGAAAAAAAGAGTCGGAACAAATCTCCAGTCCGGCTAGAGCCACAAATTTCTAGCAGTTGTCAAAGAGGAAACTGCCAACATTAGATTAAAATGTGAAAACAACGTTGTTTTATTGGACTTAACGATTAATTTAATCCCACATTTGTATTGCCCATAAACTTCGTTTTGTTTACGTCTTACCTACAATCTTAGGCGAAAACTTGACAAATAGTTCATTTTTCCATTTTCATTGATTTATCTGATATCGACAAGATCAAACTCTTGTAATGTTTCCACTTTCCTTCTCTCATGAAAGCGAACGCTTTATATTTCCGCTCATTAAAATCACCTGCCAAAGGAAGGAATGAGTCAGCTGAAAAAGCGTCGCTCAGTTGTGGAGGGAGAATATTTTGTTTTTTCTTACTTATTTTCTTAGTCTTGCTTTGAAGTCCAATCACGAATTCATATTTCTCAGTTTTCTTTTCCGTGTCAAGAAAATGGAAACGTTGCACAGTAGGTCTTTCCTGTCACTCCTCTGCTAAGTTTTGTCTTTGTGGGTAGAATCTTCTGTGAATATTTTTGGTAGGATTCAGGGGGTAGTAGAAATGTGTAGATTTTTTCCGGTGGGCTATGGGTTGGCCGTTTGTTGCAAAATTCAACATTGTATATTTGTATCAGTGCAAAAATTCATATTGATTCAACTTCAACACAGGAGTTGTCTATTTAATTACATTCATTCAAGTTCAACACGGGCTATTTTTGTGCAAGAAGAACATTTATTCAACTTCAACGCCCAAAGTTATGTTTTATGGAACGAATACATTTATTCAAATTCAACAAATTTATTTTCATATAATTTGTTATTCAACAAAGCTCCACCTCCCTACCCCCCTGCTACCACTTCTTCAAAAAGAAGAACCTGACCCGGAAACTTCATGTTGAAAAGCAGCAAGGCGGCCCAGAAACCACGTTTCAGCGAGTGTTTTGAAGATATTATTAACTTGTTGGCGTTATAGGAAGTTAAAACAGGCCTGCACGGACTCCTTCATTGTGGTTTTTGCGGTTTGCCTCGCGTTGGAGCCTAAAAGAAACTAGAAGTTTGCTCCGACAAGCGTGTCTTTGAGGCATTTACCCCCTTTTGTATGATATTATCGGAGTATCAAGTAGATCCAATTCAGCATATAGCCTGATTTATATGATGCTTCATTGTTCTACCAATAAAATTATCTCGTTTGTTTTTTTTTCTTTTGTGTTAGAGCCGATGGTCAAAAGGCAAAGTTGACCTCTATCAGACACCTTGCTATGATTGTATTTGGATAGCCTCGTGCTCGCAGGCGTTGTTTGAATTTCTCAAGGCTCTCTTCAAATGTTTTTCCAAGAGTTTGTTCTAAACAGTCTAATAGGCCACGTTCGATATATCAATCTTGACACATGGCTACGAGGCTTTATGGTTAAATGTGAGTATTGTTTTGTTTAGAAATCTCCCTTAAGACTTGTGAGACAAAAAACAGAACTGAGCCGTGAAATTTGACCATGAAACCTCGTAGCCATGCCTGAATATTGATATTGACCGAATGCATAAATGGTACAACAACAATTGCACCTTTCGCCGTTGGATATCAAAGTGAGCTTTGTTTCTAATGTTTTACTAAATGTAGTGTTATGTACAATACTGAAAGCAAATGGAAATTCTGTATGGGTTGAACAGACATTGAAGGAATCGAACGTCTTGAATGCATCTGTGTTTAGTGAAGTCGCAATTCAGTTTTCTGCTGTTTACATTTATTTTGTACTCAACTCTGCACAGTTTTCAGGTAAAAAATCAGTGGAAATGTGACAGTGAAGAATTATTTGAAAGCAAGCAAGGTTGTTGTATATTTTGTGGTTCATCAATCGCGGAAAAGGTTCTTCAGAAAAAGGGTTTGATCCTGAACTGTGAGAAATTACTTAATAGGCCATTTCCGAATTCACGTCTGCCTCCTCTTCAAGGCGAGTCTAAGTGCGAAGTTTTTCTTATGAAAATTAGTTTTCATTCATATGTAAAGTAGAACTAATTAAAATCACAAAAACTTTGCACTTAGACTCGCTTTGAAGAGGAGGCAGACATGAACTTGGAAATGGCCTATTGCATGTGGTTTGTGACACCGTGACGGATTGTGTTTTTCGTTTGCAGGCACGCAATTAAAATAGGAAGGATTTTTTGCCTCTAATATAATAGCAAATATGTTGTTTATTTCAATAAATGTTATGCTGGAAAAGGCATTTGTTAGATTTTTCGGCCGTTTTGGATTCATCGAGTTGTGAGATATTGGAGCTTAACTAATTTGCATACGTAGGTTGAAATTTAATTCTCGAGCAGTTTCCTCATAGAATCTCCGGCAAATGATTAATGGGTAGCCATAGTTTTTAACGTCAGAAAAAGATTTGTTTAATCACTCTAGTGTAAAATAAAGTCCTTATTCATTTGAGAAGTCAACAATATTTCTTTAACTTTCTCTTTAATGACAGAGATTTCCCGCGAATCTTTTTTCAACCTATTCACTTGAAATACAGTAAACACCCACATATAAGAACCTAGAATTTAAGAACCTGATAGGTTAAAAATTTCATTTTAGACCCCCCTTATATAAGAACCAGTTTAGCCTAAAACATAACCTTGAAATTTCAAGCGTCCAGAACAAATTTTAAACTGCACAAATCTTGTTTAACGTCCGTCAGAGCAATTTATAGTTAGTTTTTTTGCAGACTATTTAACTTAAAGAAGAAACGACTGAGTTTTACTCAAGACCGTGTTTTGTTATAGCCTGCAAGCAGGCTCTTCCGTAGAAATGGCGCGCGGTCGAAATATAGGGGCTTGTGTTACTAGAAACTAGTGGTTAAGCCCTTATACAAAACCAGAGGCTACGTGTAGCCTACACTTTGTTCGAAGGATTTTAGCCGATTTCCTTTAAGTTCACAGTATTTCAGCGGGTTTTGATTTTGATGTCACAATACCTTGATCTTTACATTTAAAACTGCGCAAAACGGCATTAACTCCAATCAAAACCAGAAAACAGACGCTTTGCAAGTCTCTACGATGATATTTAAATATATTTAACACTTTTTCTTAACGATACTGGGAGAATTACAAAATTACAATATCTGTTACAGAGTCATGCGATAACCGAATATTGCATTGCGTGCAATGAAAACACAAAAACTCGTTTCCGGTCACGCACACAATTCGTTAATACATATTTCCTCGATAATCTGTCACGTAGTCTTAGAGGTTTAGTGGTCATCAAGATTGCCTCTGAAGGAAGAGATACCGAGGTCGAATCTCACTTAAACTGCCTTGTACAGCCAGAGCGTGACCCGAAAAAAAAATAATAAAAAAACAGCCCAAAAATGGAGTCGAATCCTATACTTTGCTATTCGAACAACGTAATAATTCAACGTGTGAAAGTTGGAGCCAAAGGGCCACGTCTGGGTGACCCTAAACCCCCACTTGAAAAAATTAACTGGAACGTTGCAGTTCAATACCACCCGACTCAGTGGCTTCTGTTTTTGTGTAATACGTACCGCAATCGACCCAGTTTACGCTCATAGAGCGTCTAGTTGTATTTGTGGAACGGGCGTTTTCACAGATCGAGTTATATTTTGGTTGATTTTCCTGCGAAACCTGACCTTTCCAGCTAATCTCAAATCTCAGTGCATGAGAAATTACTACCCATTGGATTGATATTGGTTACTCGTGCAAGCCAAATCGTATTTAAAGGGGTAGTGTCACACTATTTTAGTCAACCTTCAAAACAAGACTAAAAGACGTCTTTGCATCTCTTTGCATCAATGAAGACCAAAAAATAATGCTGTAGTTTTGTTGCCAATAACCATTCAGTAAAGTGCACTGAGGCTATTAATTCTTTCTTGTTTGCAGCCAAGGATGGAGAGGATGTAAATGGATTGAAACTTGAAAAAATTGGCCAATTTTGTCAAGTTTGGAGGCCGTGTCTTGAGAAACTCACCAAAAATTAATACGAATAGCTTTGTACCATAAATATATTTTATATCTTGTCAGTGAGCGATGTAAGTGTGAGCTAATAGGGAGCTTAAGCACGCGCGTTTTTGACATGCGGAAGGCAACCGGAAGTGAGCTGTTTTCCCTTTTAACTTGTCTTCACACAACCACATTTACATTGCTAAGTATATTTTCTCCATTGGAGATGACGAGTATAAAAGACTAGGAGACAACGCTGTCCTGGCACTCGAAATGTTCTCTTCCGGTTGCCGTCCACGTCTCAAAAACGCGCGTGCTTAAGCTCCCTAATGTACTGATTTAAGAGGTCGTCTGAAATAGCTTGATCTGTGAAAATGCCCGTCGTTACATAGAACTAGTATTTGAGTTGGAAATTGATTTCATCAAACGAGTTGATACAGGTCGAATAATCACCGTGAAAGATTTGGAAAGCAAATCTTTCCAAATCTTTTCTTCGTGAAAGATTTGGAAAGCAAATCTTTGCAAATCTTTCACGGTGGTTATTCGACCTGTATCAACTCGTTTGATAAAATCAATTTCTGTTTCAAACTCCCACCAACGCAGTACCACAGTTTCTTTAGAAACTAAAATTTTGTTTAGCATTTGAGTTGTTTAAGTAATAGAGGACGACGTTTTCCGTGTTTCCATAGCCTCATCTAAACACCAGGGGGATTTGGGAGAATTCGAGACAGTCATGCAAACCGGAGACGTACGTCTCCGGTTTCCACAAGTGTCGAGAATTCTCCCAAATTCTCCTAACTTCCCCGAATTCGACAAATGAAGGAAAAAATTGAAGGAAAATTCTTGATTGAAACAGATTTTCTTGATACGCGCTCATATTTCCTACCAGCCAATCAAAACGCGCGTCTGACGGCATATAACCAATCAAAATTCGTGTGACGTCACAGCCGTGTTTCCGTACTCTCATTTAAACACAGCTATTGACCAATGAGAGTGCGCGTACTATCCTAATTATTTTATAAAGTTTCTTGGTTATCGGCGCGGCTCCTGTCATTAAATATTCCAGAACGAAGCACTTTCAAAAATATGCCAATTTTTAGACCAACGGATTTTAAACAAAAAGAGGATTAAAAAATGTCTTCTATGCGCGCAGTTCGTGCCGTGCATGGCAACAAATTTAGGGAGCCTTAGCAACGACGACGGGAACGGCAACGACAACGTCGTCTCAAAACATAAATTCTCATTATTGTAATCACTTCGAGACTATTCCAAGCTTTTTAACATGACAATGGTGTGGCAGTCCCTCAAGAATAAAACCGATATCAGTCAAGCTTAATTTAGCGGAAAAAATGAAAATTTATCCTCAAGTGCTGACGTTCTCCCTAAAACCTCAAATTTGGCTGTTTCACGTTGTTGTTTTGTTGACGACGGCAACGAAATGGACAAAAAGGAAAAGCGCACGTGCAGAGCGTGCAAAGCTATTGTTTTTGCCTTCTATATATGCAAATTAGTGACGTTCTCGTTGCCGTCGCCGTTGTCGTTGCTAATGCTCCCTTTTGGGTTTTTGCGTCAGCCCATGCACCAATTAAAGCCATTCAAAGCCGTTCTTCAACTTCGCTTAATCATTAATGCAAACGTCATCGTTCCTCTCTAGAACAGTATACCGCGGCCGAGTTTCATCTGCAAGACAAGTTTTGTCATCCCTAAACAACCGGATGAACCTTGCCATCGATACAGTTCCTTGACAGTTTCATTACTCGGGTAAGTAAATAACACATCTTTTAAAAGAAGGTCTTTAAGCCACTGAATGATAAACTGGCGCGCACGTTTTTTATCTATAAAGGAGCGTATACATTTGTCGCGCGATACAGCAATTTCGCATTGCAGATTTGTCTGGGCATTTGTTTTTTTTTTTTTTTTTGCTCTTTTGTAAGCAAAACACCTGGCAGTTTTCATTTCTCCAGGGAAATTGTTACATCGCAAGTTGGATAGTGTTCGTGAGTTTTCATAGAGAAAATATGAATCCCTAAGAAAGATTTGCAACAAAAAAGCCTCTACATTTAATGCCGCCTTAATGGCGAAAAAACTCTATATGCTGGGAAGCAATGGACACTAAATTGTACTCGGCCTTGACAGAACACTCGTCCGGAAGACAAAGGGTGGTTTAAAAAGAAATAATGGTTTTTCCCCCCACTGAGCAAACTCATTAGATGTTTGAATAACATTAGCGTGTCCTTTAGTTGAAGCAAGAACAATGTTATTGCAATCGATGTTGAATTGACCGTGACAGTGCACTTTTTTCCCTTCGCACGAGTTTGCAAATTAGTTGCGCATAATTTAATGGAAAGATTTTATTGGTTACCTTCTCGAAAAAAGGTGTGTTTTGTGCGCCATCGAGGCCAAAAATACAGAAAAACATGAAACAAAAAGAATTGTCGAGTTTCACAACCATCTCCATGCATTAACGGTGTTGATTCCTGGGAAGGAAAGTAGGAATCAAAAATGATCAGGGATTTAATTTTGATCCGTTGTTGCGCACCGTCGGTCGACTTCGCTTCGAGTAAAAGAGACGAGAGCTCGTTGGTTAACTCATTCCACATTTGACCAAGGTAAGGAAAGATAGACAGGAACCAACCCGAAAAAGAGTAAGTAAAACTGTGAGAACTGACCCCACTGGCTTTTCGACTATTCAGTCTTAGCAGTATGGTGAGAATTGTGCCAACTAGCTCTAATTTAATGACTTAGTTCCCATGCACAAATCCCGCTATAGCTCAGTATGGCATTAGCGAGTGCAATACCATAAACTTTAATTTGTATTAGTGTATGCCTTGAAGGGTTCTTACGAAAGCTGTCATTCACAGCTTCCAATCCCACGAGCGAGAATAACAAAAGAAACTTAGTTTAACAATTTCCGCCTAGCCTATTTTGTAAGAAAATTTACCACCTGACGAGAGAATTTCACATTAATTTTCACGCGAAAAACAGACATCGCACGAATCGCAATATTGTTTTTCAAGTGAAAATTGACAGGAAATTCACGAGTCATGAGATGAAAATGGCATAGCTTTTTGAAAGACGAAGTTATTTAAAATTAATTTACCTTTTGGTGAATGTTGCAGTCGTCAATGCTCGCCAAAAAAGCTGTCTCCACTGTCAGGAGCCAGGAAAGTCTTATTTTTTCTCACTTCAGGCACATTTTTTTGCAAAATTGCTTTGAAAGTATAATTGTTTCCAATTCTTGCCTCCGTCGCTACCGCGTAAGGTCACGTGTTGCTACGGTGTAATATCAGTCGGCCTCATTTTAAAGTCGCAATTCCACACCGTATACCTCGTCTTGATAGCAAATCAGATTAAATTACGCGTATTCCCCTATAGATATGCGATTCTATTGGATATTACCGCGTTATCAACATCCCGATATTCAATTTGTCCGGGAAAGAGACCACCGCATATTCAATATATCTACCATTCAAGATTAATAATTGATAGATCCTAGACAGGAATATGTCGCCGGCCATTTAATTGAGAAGGGCTTAAAAATAAATAGGTTGCATCTTTTACTTATAAGAGCTTTTCAATCTTCTTATGTTATAATTAAGTCTGATAAGATTGCTTTTTATTCGTTGATGGCTTGATCAAGAGATCAGTTTACAATTTCTCCTTGCATTCTTCTCGGTTATCAGACATCACTTCCAAGAGAATTATGCGAAACATCACCACAAACGAAACATCTGTTTTTGAACAAAATATTACAGAACAGTAGACGAACATGTGTTAATATCAGTTTGGTTGAGATGAAGGAGCTGGTAACTCGGTAATATGTCCAGTTCAGTTATTTTGGCCATAAAACATGAAATGTGTACATTATTATTATCATTATTATTATTATGCAGTATGTTTTACGTAAGTTTGCTCACAGATATAAGCAGGAAAAGGCACTATTGTGTAACAATCCCTACTGTTAAACCTATTTAAAAACCAATTGGTGATAACTAACGAACCAACATTTGAGAAAGGAACAAGAGTTTATATGGAAAGGCTTGTCAAAACATCAATTAACTGGAAAGTGGCTTGACAGAAATCACACAAAATTCGAATTTATGGAAAAACAAGTGCCTCAATGTTCGGTTTCAGTCCGTAAAAAACAGCAAAAAAGAGGATCTAGATAATTAAATTCAGTGAAAACCGGCCGAATTGTTGCCCATGAATTGTTGCGACATGACAATTGGAAAACAAACTGTTCATTGCTTGCGGCTGGAATCTGAAAACCTGTTGGGAATTTTGCAAATGAAGAACTCCAGCGTGAGAAATTTTTTGAGCTTGAAAGAACTGCTGGACCGGGCGACGGTTGAGGTCTTCCATCCAAAGCACTTGACAGAATACCTGAGCAAGCCTTTTACTGACAGCTTCAATAATACCCAAGGAAAAATTCGGAAATTCATTGTCATTTCTGCGGATGATGGCGTGAGCTTTCGTTTGTTCCGTGCTTTGTACTCTCATAAATAGCAGCGGAGGGGTTGGCCCAGTGGTAAGATCTCTGCCTTCCAACCCTAAGGTCCCGGGTTCCATTCCCGAGACCATTCCATTCTGCCGAGACTGGAATATTTGGCGACCTTCTTTCCCGCTAAAGTTCACTCAGCTTTCCATCCTTCCGAGGTCCGTAAAATGAGTACCAGCATGCATGGACTGCTTAGAAGCGGCTGCAATTTGCGCCTGTATATGCTTCCAGTCCGCTGGGGGGTAAATTAATCATTGTAAAGCGCCTTTGAGACGTAAGTGATAAGGGCGCTATATAAATGCACCACTTTACTTTTTTTACTTTTTAAAGCACGCTGTTTAAACCAATGAGAGCGCGCGTTATATAGAAACTTTACCATAATCTCTATTAGATATAGCAGTTATGGATTTAAGAATGCCCCTAGTCAACCAAGACTTGTACAGAGGAGTATCTTTGGCCTTAACTTTTTTCAGAAGGAAGCCATTTAATAACTGTTGAGAGTTAAGACGCTTTCCCTTTGACAGAACTGACCGGGCTTCAAACACACTTTCAGTGAGGATGACATACACTCCTCCCGAAGAATGCGAGGGATTATCATGAAAGTGTTCCTTCAAATTGTTGCATTTTCTTTGCAAACTGGTGGGTCTGGCCAGCCAGTTCTGACAAAAGGAAAGCGCCATAAGTTTGTTTAATCAGTGACCTAGAAACTTTAATAGGTCTTTTCGATATATTAAAATTCAGTTTGATAGTGAGGCAGTGAGGACAGAGACAAAGGAAAGTGGATGATATGTAAATATTTTACACATTCATTCCCAGGTGTTTCTATTGTTTTTGTCCTCACTGCTTCAGTATCAAGCTGAATATTTGATCTTTCGAAAATGGCCTATTACTTGGTATCACAGCTGTGTGAAAAATATTAATGTTCATTTGCAGATCATTATTTAACGTTGACTTACCCAAGAAATGATGAACGAGACGGAGTACGATTATGATGGGAAAGTGAAAAATGAAGACGCCGTGTGGATACTCACGAATTCGTTTATCATTCTGACCATGCAATCAGGATTTGGACTTTTAGAATCCGGAATGGTTTCGTTGAAAAACGAAGCGAATATTATGGTAAAAAACGCTGTAGATGTGGTCTTCGGCGGATTATCTTACTGGATGTTTGGGTATGCCTTCAGTTTTGGCAAGGGTAATCTTGGTAACCCCTTTTGTGGTATTGGGTATTTCTTCACCGACGCTGACGATAAAGAAATGGGACAGGTTTACTCGGAATATTTCTTCCAGCTTTCATTTGCTACGACTGCAACCACAATAGTTTCTGGTGCTATGGCAGAGAGAATTAAACTGAAAGCTTACATTTTATATTCGTTTCTTAATACTCTAACGTACAGTTTTCCCGCTCATTGGGTCTGGGGGGAAACGGGTTGGCTTCGCCAGTTGGGTGCTATCGATATTGCGGGGTGCAGCGCAGTTCATCTGGTCGGCGGAGTAAGTGGACTGGTAGCGACTATGATGCTGAAACCACGATACGGGAAGTTTGATGCGAACGCGCCCCCCAAACAAATGGCGTCCCCGACAAATGTTGTATTAGGAACATTTATGCTTTGGTGGGGCTGGTTAGGTTTCAACTGTGGGAGCACTTTTGGAGTAACGGGTATGAAATGGAAGTTAGCTTCAAGGTGAGCATACAATTTGTGCAATTCTCTATTTAATCGTAACGATTATAAAGTTCTCGAATTTTATTGCCTCTGTTCCTATTTGTCGCGTAATTGGTGCGCGGTCACGTGAGGGTCCAATTACAGGTATCCAATATGAACAACTCCAAATTGGATACCTGTAATTTGACTCCTACGCCATTCGCACTTGGATGGGGTCTTTCTTGCTGTTTTCCTACTGTTTGCAAAACAGCCGGATTGTATATAATTTTAACTTTTTCACACCAAAAAGTATTCAAAGACTTTTTATCCTCGAGTTTTGTTCTAGACACGAGTAACTAGTAACTGAACCTCGTGTCTTACGATTCAAAAAGTAATCGTGCTCGTAATTTCAAATCACTCTCACGATTATTCACTGAATTGTACTCCACTTGGTCCAATTACTATTACAAATTGGCGAAAGGTGATTAATTTCAATGGCGCAATCATTCATTCATTCATTTGTGCATCCATTTTTTCACTCACTCACTCATTCTTGATTCAATCGCTCAATCGTTTGTTTATATATTTAACTCTTTGTCTCTTCCCGTGTAGTCCATCTTTATTTCTAATTTGTACGCTAATGATCGAGAAACCTTCACATTTTAATTCTGCGGAAAACTCTCTCCTTACATGGAGTTTCACGAGGGGATAATAGGATGGTATAATTTATCCAAGTTAAACGATCATTTTAAGGATATATGCCATCTCGCTTCTATTGGGTTTTTTGTTTTTGTTTTTTGTCTTGCATTTTAAACGGATACTTCTTGTTTATCAATCGTTAGGTCAGCGGTTGTCACGATAAATGGAGCCATAGGAGGTGGAATTGTCGGGACAGCTTACAGGTGTGTTTAATACGGCCTTCCAAATCAAACATTCTTAACTTAACAACAAAACATCACTGACTTGCTTTATTTTCCATTAGCTACTTACAAGGACCATGATAAACCCGAAAGAGACCAAGTTCAAACAATGAACATGAAATCGAGGCTCAGAGAAATAAAAATAAGTATTTGTATGAGTTTATTCCCTAGAGCCTCGATATGATGCCTTTTGCTTAGGACTGTAAATTGAATTGGGCTATTAGCAGAACTATTTTAGACAAGTTAGGCCGGCTACTTCAGTACACTGCACAAAACAAATCGTAGATACATGTACTTTTTGTCTTTGGCCAACAAAGCTTGTACAAAATAATTTGCGCAAAACAAAATTAGGAAAAAATAACGGTGAAAAGGGAATAACAGTTGCAGAAATACGGACTGTAAAAGTGAAAAAAAAAAAGACAGGCGAACAACAGAAAGTACAAAGAAGAACTTCACAGGAAAGTAGAGAGATTTTAAAAAGACTTTATTTTTATTTTATTAGATCCAGTCAAAGTAAGGGCATGTACTTAGAAACGTTTATCTCAGTTCTACTCGAAAACTCTGGGAACTCCGTTTTTACGAACACCGTTTTTTCTTATTGTTTGTGAGGAACAGTCAATTCAAGGCCACCGATCAGAAATTTCGGCGTATACATAAAGCTAAGATCAAGCGCACTGGTGTGACGAGAAAGTGGCGCGCGACTTTTGCGAACTAATATCCTCAGCTGAATACATGAAAGCAAAACACAAGCGCCACTGAGATGTAAAGACGAATAAAAGTTGTCTTTGGCATACAGTACTTCCCTATTTGATAATGAAGTTGTTACTGCCCCGCAAGCAGAAGTTTCCGATCATGTCCGGCTTTCGTTTTTGTCGGCTGTCTTTAGCGCAACTTTTCCTTATCCCGCAAGAAAAATCTACGTCTTGAAACGATTCCTCTTTTTGTTGAACATACCGCTTTCCAACAAAATTCTGAGGTTTTTAAAATGCCACTTCCCTGTAATTGGCCATAAGAAAAGCCTTTTTCCGCGCTTTGTGGTTTGAATGACAGGAAAAGTTACTATTTGACCAAACACGGAGATTTGGTTTGTTTTAAGATAGTCGTTTCTATAGTGACGGAAGCGTACTGCAAAAAGAGTCTTTTTTCTAGCAGGTTTTTCTAGCAGGGAAATAAATAAGCAGCTGTTAATACACCCTTAAAAGAAGACTAAAGCGACAACGACGATATAAGAAACAGGTTTTTTCTAGACGTTTTTCAATATAATTTCCACTCCGAACGGTTTTTGTGTCCTTCTCCTTACTAAATAGATACATTTGAATGAATATTTCATGTTATTTAACTCTTCCTCTCCAGTTACATGACCTACAAAAAGCAGATAAATATTCCCATTTTCGTCACTGGTATCCTGTCAGGCCTTGTCGGCATTACAGGTAAGTAAAGGAGTTTTGTCAGTTGTATTTCTTTAAGCTAAAAGTACAGTTGGTGGAGCCGTTTGCCAAAACATTTAGCATCAGCACGGTTGATAAGGGAAAAGGACAACTGATCATGAGAAAGATTCAAAGTGTGGCGTCTCAAAAATTGACCGTTTTTATAGTGGAGACGCATTATCCGTCTGGATGAACTTGGTCAAACGTTTGTTAATTAATTGTTCGTCTGGTTATGCGTCTCTATTATTAGAACGGGCACTAGACAAATTATCCGTCTAGAAGAACTATCTTTCGTTGTGCGTCTTGAACGACGAATAACACGAGAGACGCATAACTCGTCGGGACGGATTATGCGTCTCTAGGATAAAAACGGCCATTAGGCTGCACTCAATAGACGTTCGAATTGGGGTTATATTTTTCGTAAGTGATAAAGAATGCTCCTCAAACACTTAAAGCGTATACGATCTGATTGTTTTGAGGGCGGTTTCTTCTATATGTTTTTATCCATGTTAATCCGCCATTGAAAACACACTTACTTTGCTTAAAAAATTGTCACGAGGACGACCGGGAACAAGATTAGACCAAGAGAAAATGAGGGGACAGAGAAGGAGGCTCCCGGTCCAGCCCTTGGGATATGTCATGTCCACGAAAGTTATTTTTAGACGAGCGGAAGTCTTCCGAGACGTCCGCATGCAGGCCAACCTCGGTCCGATGTTTGAAAGAAAATATATATTCATCAGCCTTCCACGCGCGCCATCATTTTCTCTTTTCACTAAGAACCTGAGAGCGAGGCAAGACTGCATGCGGACGTCTCAGAAGACAAACTTCTGCTAGAACAAAGACTTCCGCTCGTCTAAAAATAACTTTCGTGGACATAACATATCCCGGCCAACGCCTTGAGCCTCCCTCTCTGTCCCCTCATTTTCTCTCCATTAGACTTGTGAAATCACCGATTGTTTGCAAATGCATATTTTGGTCACTTTGCGGTCATAAAAGTGTGGGCGACTTGTTCTCGTTCTTCGGAATCAGTAATCTTCTTGTGAACTTACTTTGACAGCCATTTGCACTCTCGCACGTCCCTGGGAAGGTCTTTTAATAGGTGCCATTGGAGCATTGCTGGCATGCCCTTGTTGTGCTCTTCTGGACCGGCTCAAAATCGACGACCCTGTCGGTTGCGTACCAACACATGCAGTTGCAGGAATCTGGGGCTTAGTGGCCGTAGCCTTCTTTGCAGAGAAAGACATCCT
>NC_090872.1:10910689-10918189 GCF_036669935.1 Montipora foliosa
ATTCTGACGAGGGCTATTGCTGAAAACGTCAGCTCACAAATCATTCTCATGGTGACTGTCAATATTCATTTGTGTTTCACATCCCAATACAGCACTACATTTTCTCTGGAAGCAAACACCTGCATTCATAAGATTTTCTTTGCTTTATTGACAAACATACAATAAAGATTACAATAGAGACAATTACTATCGGGTACTAAGGACTACACTCAAGTTACACTGAACTGGGGTTAAGGTAATGATTCAAGGTGTTCTATTTACCAAAAAAAGTTATTAAGGCATCTTGGATATTTTACATGCAACTTATTTTAATTAAGATTATTCTACAGTAAGGTAAAAATAACTGGCAACAAACATGTTTGTTATCCCGTCATTTACTACTTAATGTAAAAAATTCAAATATCAAAGTTGACAAAGACCCTTTCTCTAATCCTTTAGTTCTTTTCTACGTGTACCTTGATTGGCATGTAACTATGCAGCAAATAAAACAAATATATTATTGTATTGGATTTTGATAGCACAAGGGGAAAGAAGAAATAAAAAACAGCAGTAATTACTGGTATTAAAACCTGGTTCCTTCATTGTCTACCTGCATTTTCTTGATGGATTCATTATTAATATAAAATACGGTACATTAAATAATACATTTTAATTTAACCCATTGACTCCTGGGAGTGAGACTTTAAAGATTTTGCTTGTCAACTGGGGGCATCCTACAGGATGTTTGTCAATGGGTTAAATAATTATTATTTACCGGTAAATAAAAATGTTCATGCAATAAGATGCGTGATTCCAAATAGGGGCTGTATGAATGAATGTAGTAGCCTGTATTAGAGAGATTACTGGACATTTCATAAACTTGCAGACTGAAGTTCAAATTCCAATGGCTTGTTATAGCACACTGGCCACATTCGACATTGTAATTAGCTGATTTTAACCCACTTTGTTGCTGTGCTCTTTTTAACGGCCTCATCACTGTTGCAGCAGATATGACTTATGGTAGTAAAAAGCAAAGCAAGAAATGGGATTTTGACTTCCGAATCTGGTGCCGGCCAAATAAAATACTCTCTTGTTTAAATGCTAATAAGCCTTCCGAGCCTCGATACGACAAGCAAACCTCAAGAGAATTTTTCTTTCAAAATGATGGAAGTAGGTCTAATTAACATATGTAAAAAAGAAAGTAAATGTGGTCACCATTTATAAAAGTGGTCTATAAGCTATGTGTTCCTGAAAAACATTAAAATGTCATGCTGGCTGGCATCTTTTCTTTGCTCAGACTCAATGAAACTGGTATTTGGTTTAAATGCCCTGTTTTTCGTCTCATTTATCAGTTAAGTTCTAAAATAAAATAATCTTACCTGAAATTAGAAAATTGTCCTGTTGTTTTAATTTTTATTTTAACAAGCAGCACACTACTGATTCCATTGAATGCAAACATTAAGTTATTTTCCTGGGGCACCAGAGAAGTGAATGGGTTAATATTCTAAGAAGTACACTGTACACCAAATATCCAAGATATATCACATTATAGTTCACCACTAAATTTTCTCCGATTCTCATTGGTTTAAATTGATCACGTGACGCGATAGTGTTCGTCCGCGGAGAGACACTATCAGCCCATAGTGCCCGTCCGAGGAAAATACCCAGATGGATAGTAGTCGTCCGCTGAAAAAACAGTTGACAGTTGTACGCTATTCTTTAGCCAATGTACGCTGCGAATTATTGATATTTGTGACAGCCTGTACGCATGAATAAATATTTGATTGATCTGCATTAAGTGGGTTTTTTAAGTGGGCTTCGCTTCTCGGGCAAATATTTGTTTTAAGAACATCAAATTTCCGCGGGGCAACGATCAGCTGATAGTTCCTCGACAGAAACACTCTATTGTTTAAATAGTGACTATGTGATGAAAGAGTAGACCTAGCGAAAATATGAATCCCAGATAGGATTTGATCCCCGACCCTTTAAGATCAGACTGGGTAGATGCTCTAACCAATGAGGGAGACACAATGAGCATGGGTTACTTTTATTGAGCAAGGGTAACCTGTGGGCATTGACTGGTATTGTAACATGCAGTCAAATAAATACTGTGGTTGCTCAGTATCTTATTGGTGCTGAGTTCTTCAATATCTTAATTTTACCATCTAGCGTTTTTTGTAGATACAAGGTTTTAGCTTAAGTCCAGCTAACTTTTTTGATGAAACAGTCTTGAATGATTCCTTATCTTTGATGAAGTCAAACAACACAAACATCTTGTTTGAGGTATCCTAGGAGAACAAACAACTCTCATTAAATAAACAAAACACGAGGTAGAGGTAGATAGCTTTATTAAAAATCCATTGCAGCCAAAAGGCTGGATTACGGACTGTACACATGTTTACTTAATACATGTACTAATTCATGTGTAAATTAAAAAAAGTTAGTTACTGAATATTCTACATGTACAGGTATATGTATGTTTTTTTAATCCCTGTTCAAGCAAGATTCTCATAGTTACCTGTTGTTGCAGTTTAAACCCAAGTCTTGACAATGACTTGATAAACTCTGCTGTGTCACTAATGCGACTTGTCACTTCAGCTACTTTCAAAAAACCACTGAAATGTCAATAAAAGAAGGCATATCAAGAAAAGGCGCCCTATCCATATAGAGAAAGGGAGGATGCACATGTCTATTCTCTATTTTATTCTCCATGCAGAGGGTTATCAATAAGTTTGCAAACAAAAGGGCTCCCTTGTTCAATCTTGGAATGCTTTTAAAAATATTTGAAGGGACATGTGGTTATTAGTAGGCTTGATTTCCAGCCGTTTTGTGAGTGTGGTTAACATCCTCCTCCCAAGGAACGGCTGGATCACTGGTCCGTGACATTTGTCTGTGATGTAGCACCCATCACAAATGTATTTTGTAAACCATCAATTGCATTTTGTACTTGGCAGGCAGCCGACTTTCTTATTGGTGGAAAATACAATTGGCTGGACCAGTGATCCAGCTGTGGTGTGCGTGGAGGAACGCAGGAACACCAAACGGCTGGTCAATAGAGCCTAGTGGTTAAGTGGCAAGTAGCTTTTTTTTTTCTCAAAAAAGGAAGACAAATTTGAGAAATACATGTAGCTGCAGGTGCTCTCTGTCGGGTTTCATCTAATGTCTCTCAAATTTTGCAACCATTTCATTTGGAGGTATTACTCACTGTTTAGTGCTCTTATGCATGTAATACAAGAAAATTACTCAATTCTGATTGGACACTTGGGGAGTACGATCAAATTGCATCCCATAGAGTCAAGTTAAATTGGGAAAACCTTGGTGTGTCAAAGAGAAGGGTATAAAATACAAAGAGGTTGACAATTCTTCAGGAATGGAACCACCAACCCTAAGGCTGACCACTAAACCACCCAGTCCTTATAAAAGCAGAAGAGAGGAAGAAAACAGACGATCAACTGACTTGAATAGATACCATTAAATAGGGTAGGCAGTTTTTGATTGATTCATGAGAAGAAATGGGCAAGCAAAGGCTTGGCTGAGTTTAAAGAAAGGCAAGGAAGATGGTGCAAGCAAACAAAGAGAGTTTTTCTCTCTCGCCATTTTCTCTCCACCCCCCCCCCCCCCCACATCTCCGTTTTTGGCCTATGCGCACCTTTCCCACAGAAGTTACATTACAACAATCAACCAGAAAAATGCACAACTATGTACTTAGCCGGATAAAACAACATGTTACCCAAGTTTTAGAACTCTATGGGCTTCTCTCAAGAAATCCACAAGGTTTGTTCCCATTAGAGAAAGGCAGAACACAACAACATCAACACTAGCTGGCTTTAAAGGAACCTGAGAAAATAAAAATATAAACACATGACCACTCAGCCATATCATTGTCCCAGTCTTACAATGTATTAACATGTTACTGGTGGCTCTTAAAAAACGAATAACTGAAGCTAAAAGATGTGAAACGATTACCACTACTTGATGAATTACACAAAAACACCTCCAAAATACAAACCCCTGTATTCCAGTGTTAACATTTTCAGTGCATGAGCAGATGGAATTTGAAAAAAAAAACATCACAACCAATTAACTGGAAATTTTCAGATTAACCCTTTCACTCCTGTGGGGTTCCCCATTGATGAGTAAAATCGTCTGGCGTTAGACAGAGTAAAATCTATAAGTGTCACTCTTGGGAGTGAAAGGGTTAATTATTAGATGATACTTAGTGTAGGTAACAAGGTTAGTATCCCCACATTTTCGGTGGCTTTAATTTGCCTTCATCAGCGCATCAGATACATGTAAAACCAAATTTTCAAAAGTACAGACAGACAGAGTACAGAAGGGTTGGCACTAAAGAGAAGTCCATTCATTCCGTAAGTACATTGGTTTTATTAATAATTTATTGGTCTTTACACAGGTCAACTTGTGTCGCATGCACACAGAATGATACGAGGGACTCGTGGTTGGTACATACATGAGATCTCTGCCGAAAGTGAAATGAGTCGAAACGTAACAAACATGGGCTGATTAGTGCCAGGTCCCTATCTTAGCAAACTAGTACCAGGTCCCTATCTTCGCTAAGGTCAAACAGATTATGCTCAGATAGTCACAAAGGTCGTGAGACCAATGAGTAACAGATCAATGGTGTAGCACTAACATGTACAAAATTTTTGAATGCCATGACCTCCATAACACTTCTCAAATGCTTTAACCATTGAGCTCATAGCACTCACTGGTATGGCTCTAGCCAATTGTAGCAATATTCAATAAATGGATATTTCAATTCAAAGAGTCTATTTCAGTTCAATAGGCAAGTTTCGTATTCTAAATTCTCTTTGAATTGAAATAGCCATTTATTGAATATTGCTACAATTGGCTTGCCATACACTGGAGAGGAAAGCCGTTTTTTTTTCCTAGGTCCTGAATGGACAATATGTCCCACCAAATGCGGGCTTTACAATGTCACGCACCTCAATGTTAACAAATTCATCAATGATGGAAAGGTGTACTGGCACCCGTGGGAATTATAGAATGCAAATTGCTCCAACAGGCTAAAGGACAACTATGTGTAAAAAACATCAGAGTCCTGGGCTAAATGTGAACGTAGACAAAGAAAACTTCTTGTTTGCTAAAACGAACCTTTGCCATGTTGCAGGCTGTTACAAGCTCATTTTTTGCCACAAGATCAAATGAATGAACTTTATTTTTAACACTTTGAGCAATGACTGCTTCTCCACATCCAAAATCAGCAATCACATCAGATGAAGCTCTGGAATACAAGTTAGAGGATACACATGTTACAAGTGAATCCAAAAAGGGCTTTCACTCTGTCTGACCTTTGAAGATCCCCCAGGGACCCCTCGGTTTACCTTTTTCTCAACCATTGAATAATCATATCAACAGGATTGACTGGCCACAGTCCCACTTGATTAGTGAAACCCCGATGATAAATATCAAATAAGCTGGGGTCTTCCGAGAACAGAGCTACAGCCTCCTCTCCTGTCGTGGTGTACAACTGTTCATTTATCCAGCGAAACCTTGAAGATTCCAACTGCTTTGTCATCTTTTCAGAAACAGTTAATTTGCTGGGGATGACGGGAAATCTATTATGGAGCTCCAAACTTCCATTTTTTGTCATACGTATGTCAAAAGAGTCTTGTTGTTTGTCATTTCCAGTTTTCTTTCTTTTCTCTGTGCTTTGCCCTTGAATACCTTCCCTTTTATCTTTTGACTTCTTTCTCTTGGAATTCTTCACTTTACTTTCAAAAGCTTGAGTTGATCGACTTTCATCCAATTTTGCAGTCAGTTTTGCAGATTCAGTCCTCCCTTGGCAATCTTGATTAACAACTTTAGCTCTGCTCTTCTTTTGCTTCTTTTCCTGCTTTTCTGTTGCTGTTTTTGTTGATTCACTCTCGTTTTCATGCAAGTCCCTTATTTTCTTGTTATCTGATTGGTTACTTTCATGTACACTATCAACACGTGCCTCAAGATCAGGTCCTTCAGCATATGTTACTCCCTCGTGATTCTTCGTTCTCCCTGATTGTTTATCTTGAGTCCGTTCTGGGTGAGATATCATCAGAAGACCAGATTTGAACTTACTCTTATCTATCTTGTCCTTCCGTTTCTCTTTTGGCTTTGTTGTTCCGCCATCGTCATTGATCTCCTTTCGCTTCTCTCCCTTTCTCTTAACCTTACTCTTGTCGTGTCCATTCAAAGCAAGCACATCTCGAGAAAACCGTGACGGTGTCTTGTCAGCTTCAGCATTCGAGATCTTTCCAAACAGTTGGTGAACAAGAGAATCCTGTTCCTTTGAATAGCTTTCCCAAGGTAATACTTCGAAAGTGCTCTCCATGGAGTAAATTAAGTTAAAAGAAATCAGGCAAGCACAATGCTTTCGTCCGCCATCTTTAAAAAATGGTACTATATGGTCAGCGTTCTTCCGCGATGGTGATTTACTCCAGAGCGAGGCCGTTGTAAATCCTCTTCTGCTCGATCCGCACCATTCATCATGGCGGTAGGAAAAAACAAGAGACTGACTAAGGGAAAGAAGGGTCTTAAAAAGAAAATGTAAGCTGTTTACTGATTTCCGTTGCGGGAAGTGCATTCATCTACTATTTGAAAAGCATTTTATGTGGGAAATATGGTTGGATGGCACGAGTATACGATGGATTTAATTGGATGAGCAGTTCATGATTTTCTTCGAAGGCTTCGTAGTAATCAGCAACGGAGAGAATTCACCGTGAAATAAACATATGTTTTGAAATGACAGATTTGTTACTTTAAAATGGAAACATGGTCTTCTTATTTTATTATAATAATTATAAATTTTCCGTCCTAAACTCACGTCATTTTCGATTTGCACCTAATGACAGTGTCGATCCCTTTACCAAGAAGGATTGGTACGATGTCAAGGCACCATCCATGTTCACCATCCGACAAATCGGCAAAACCATGGTAACCAGAACTACTGGAAACAGTAAGTCATTCATCTTGGCTGGACTGACCAGCTGTTCTGTGCGCCCACGTTCCTCCACGCACACACGGCTGGATCACTGGTCCAGGCAATTATTGTATCCTCCAATTAGAAAGTCGCCTGCCTGGCAAGCACAAAATACAATTCCAGACCAGTGATCCAGCCGTTCATTGGGAGGAGGATGTCAACCGCTCCCAGAATGGCTTGAAATCGAGCCTAGTGATTATCTTGCTTTGCTTTATTTAAATATTTATGACTTTTGTGGCAAATGGTCAGAATCAACTTGAGCTGCTAGTATTTTTGAAAACTGTTTTGATTTCAGATAATTCTGAAAATTGAAGACCTGTTTCATCCGGGTCCTAGTTAAATAACAAGGTTACAAGTTAAGGAAGGAACCTTGTCATGTGAAGGTGCAGCTGTTGATGCTGCGGCAGGGTTGTCAGTGACTTCCATACATCCAGCTACATTTAACTTCCACAGTTTCAAAACTTTTACTGGCTCCAATTTGCTGCTAAGTGTGCTGGCTTCATTACATTCTCCTTCTACTTAAACTG
>NC_090872.1:10940689-10953189 GCF_036669935.1 Montipora foliosa
TTAGGCGAGATTTGAAAGCTAAAAACTCCAATCGATGCTGTATTTTGCTGGTAGGACTGGGTGGCCCGACACTTATAAAAAACCTTTGAAATGAGAATCGGGGCTGTTCCCTTGTCACGGAATGGCAGAATTACCCAGAATTCATTTTGGGCATGAACGAGGCAACTTGAGAAGCACGAGACTGGCCCTCATCAAATGGCTGAAGCGCTGCCGGAGGAAAAATTGAGAAGACGATTTCTAGCCAGATACTAAGCAGTAACCCTGGTGTGTGCAGTTAACGTAGACGTTTGATTTCTGAACAAATTTTTGTCATAGAAAATTCGCGACAAAGTTCTGCTTTTTTCACTGTAATCCTCGTGTCAAAGCAACGGTATAATGTAAATAATAAGAGAATAACGAGATTACCTGTTGTAATAGGACTTAAGTCAAACTCTACATCTCTATGCAATAAGCTAAAGCGCATTCAAAATTTCCTCATATTACTTCATAAAAGTATGTTTTAAAAAAAGGAGGTTTTCCTGCTTATATGAAAAATACGTTTTCTCTCCCGTCCTCTTCTTAGGCATTATCTTTGCAAACAACCAGTTATGGTCTTAGTTCTTTTTTCTTACGTATCAGCTAAGTTGCAGAATGCGCTACCTGATTTTATCCGTACCACTCAGTTTACTGGTTTCAAAAGAGAATCCAGGGCCGCATTTCGTACAGTGTAGCCTTCGTTCGAGACTTGAATTCTTGAAAAAGTCTGGACATTTGCAAACCAGTTTTCAAGACCTGGAAAAAGCCTGGAAAATAAAGATAAAGTTTGCGAAAATGGTAAAAAGTCTGGAGAATTTTTTGTTTTGAAAACTGAAACAAGTGCTTTATTGCTAAGTGAAATTTTTCAGCTAGTCCAATCTTATTTAAAATTTCGTCTTTGGCGAAAACATTCAATCACAGACCGACAAGTCTCGAATCTTTCTTACTTACGCCAGTACTGCATCGTGGTTACTGTATGTTCACAGTGCATCATGGGAAAAACTATAGATACTAAACTTGTGTTTAGAAAAAGAAATTAGCATTTTGGAAAAAGTCTGGAAAAAGTCTTTAATTTTGCAACCAAAAAATCTGTGCGAACCCTGACGGCGGCTTTTCTTTTTAATTAATGTACCTTTAAATATCATGTATTTAGTATGTATCTGTATATGCTATGTATTTTAGCTGTAAATGTAATGTCTCCAAGATATTAGCTCTTGTAGTTATGCTGAAATTCGAGATGAAATAAAGTTTATGCATGCACGCATGTATGTATGTTACCTTTAGCAGGGCGCATGCGCACACTTTGTAATCTGCGACTTCAGTGCTTACCACATGGCAGATGAAATGACTTTTCTTTTGTATATTTAAGCCATCGAATTCTTACTCTAAATTGACAAGGGCGGTTTGGAGCTGTGAGTAGGCGTGGGATTTGTCTCATATGGTTTAGGGGCCGACATATCCCTCCCTCAATGCCGTACCGGGAGGCAAGGTCGGTAGCAGAAAGCAGCGAAGGGCCAACTGCGTCCAAAAGCGATCGCACGGGCCGAAATCCCGGGATGACTCGTTTGGTACGACGCTCCAGCGCCGGATGTCTGGAGGTACTGCGTTTTTTTCTCTTGTTCAAACATTCCGTCAGCGCATGCGTAAATGTTCTGGCTCTCCGATACCTAGCCTAGCAAAAAAAATTAACATGCTAGTTTTTGCCAGCGATTGACATTTCAGTTGATTGCACAGGCATAAACGTGCGTGTCTGGTCTGGTCTGGTCTTCTCGAGACAGAGGTGAGAGATGGTTTCGTGCAGACTGGGACGCCTAAAATTCTCTGTTGTAAACATGGCGTTTCACGACGGAAGTTGTCTCTCTGGCCTTTCTGTGGACGAATTCCAGGACCTACCGATACAAATTAGGCGAGATTTGAAAGCTAAAAACTCCAATCGATGCTGTATTTTGCTGGTAGGACTGGGTGGCCCGACACTTATAAAAAACCTTTGAAATGAGAATCGGGGCTGTTCCCTTGTCACGGAATGGCAGAATTACCCAGAATTCATTTTGGGCATGAACGAGGCAACTTGAGAAGCACGAGACTGGCCCTCATCAAATGGCTGAAGCGCTGCCGGAGGAAAAATTGAGAAGACGATTTCTAGCCAGATACTAAGCAGTAACCCTGGTGTGTGCAGTTAACGTAGACGTTTGATTTCTGAACAAATTTTTGTCATAGAAAATTCGCGACAAAGTTCTGCTTTTTTCACTGTAATCCTCGTGTCAAAGCAACGGTATAATGTAAATAATAAGAGAATAACGAGATTACCTGTTGTAATAGGACTTAAGTCAAACTCTACATCTCTATGCAATAAGCTAAAGCGCATTCAAAATTTCCTCATATTACTTCATAAAAGTATGTTTTAAAAAAAGGAGGTTTTCCTGCTTATATGAAAAATACGTTTTCTCTCCCGTCCTCTTCTTAGGCATTATCTTTGCAAACAACCAGTTATGGTCTTAGTTCTTTTTTCTTACGTATCAGCTAAGTTGCAGAATGCGCTACCTGATTTTATCCGTACCACTCAGTTTACTGGTTTCAAAAGAGAATCCAGGGCCGCATTTCGTACAGTGTAGCCTTCGTTCGAGACTTGAATTCTTGAAAAAGTCTGGACATTTGCAAACCAGTTTTCAAGACCTGGAAAAAGCCTGGAAAATAAAGATAAAGTTTGCGAAAATGGTAAAAAGTCTGGAGAATTTTTTGTTTTGAAAACTGAAACAAGTGCTTTATTGCTAAGTGAAATTTTTCAGCTAGTCCAATCTTATTTAAAATTTCGTCTTTGGCGAAAACATTCAATCACAGACCGACAAGTCTCGAATCTTTCTTACTTACGCCAGTACTGCATCGTGGTTACTGTATGTTCACAGTGCATCATGGGAAAAACTATAGATACTAAACTTGTGTTTAGAAAAAGAAATTAGCATTTTGGAAAAAGTCTGGAAAAAGTCTTTAATTTTGCAACCAAAAAATCTGTGCGAACCCTGACGGCGGCTTTTCTTTTTAATTAATGTACCTTTAAATATCATGTATTTAGTATGTATCTGTATATGCTATGTATTTTAGCTGTAAATGTAATGTCTCCAAGATATTAGCTCTTGTAGTTATGCTGAAATTCGAGATGAAATAAAGTTTATGCATGCACGCATGTATGTATGTTACCTTTAGCAGGGCGCATGCGCACACTTTGTAATCTGCGACTTCAGTGCTTACCACATGGCAGATGAAATGACTTTTCTTTTGTATATTTAAGCCATCGAATTCTTACTCTAAATTGACAAGGGCGGTTTGGAGCTGTGAGTAGGCGTGGGATTTGTCTCATATGGTTTAGGGGCCGACATATCCCTCCCTCAATGCCGTACCGGGAGGCAAGGTCGGTAGCAGAAAGCAGCGAAGGGCCAACTGCGTCCAAAAGCGATCGCACGGGCCGAAATCCCGGGATGACTCGTTTGGTACGACGCTCCAGCGCCGGATGTCTGGAGGTACTGCGTTTTTTTCTCTTGTTCAAACATTCCGTCAGCGCATGCGTAAATGTTCTGGCTCTCCGATACCTAGCCTAGCAAAAAAAATTAACATGCTAGTTTTTGCCAGCGATTGACATTTCAGTTGATTGCACAGGCATAAACGTGCGTGTCTGGTCTGGTCTGGTCTTCTCGAGACAGAGGTGAGAGATGGTTTCGTGCAGACTGGGACGCCTAAAATTCTCTGTTGTAAACATGGCGTTTCACGACGGAAGTTGTCTCTCTGGCCTTTCTGTGGACGAATTCCAGGACCTACCGATACAAATTAGGCGAGATTTGAAAGCTAAAAACTCCAATCGATGCTGTATTTTGCTGGTAGGACTGGGTGGCCCGACACTTATAAAAAACCTTTGAAATGAGAATCGGGGCTGTTCCCTTGTCACGGAATGGCAGAATTACCCAGAATTCATTTTGGGCATGAACGAGGCAACTTGAGAAGCACGAGACTGGCCCTCATCAAATGGCTGAAGCGCTGCCGGAGGAAAAATTGAGAAGACGATTTCTAGCCAGATACTAAGCAGTAACCCTGGTGTGTGCAGTTAACGTAGACGTTTGATTTCTGAACAAATTTTTGTCATAGAAAATTCGCGACAAAGTTCTGCTTTTTTCACTGTAATCCTCGTGTCAAAGCAACGGTATAATGTAAATAATAAGAGAATAACGAGATTACCTGTTGTAATAGGACTTAAGTCAAACTCTACATCTCTATGCAATAAGCTAAAGCGCATTCAAAATTTCCTCATATTACTTCATAAAAGTATGTTTTAAAAAAAGGAGGTTTTCCTGCTTATATGAAAAATACGTTTTCTCTCCCGTCCTCTTCTTAGGCATTATCTTTGCAAACAACCAGTTATGGTCTTAGTTCTTTTTTCTTACGTATCAGCTAAGTTGCAGAATGCGCTACCTGATTTTATCCGTACCACTCAGTTTACTGGTTTCAAAAGAGAATCCAGGGCCGCATTTCGTACAGTGTAGCCTTCGTTCGAGACTTGAATTCTTGAAAAAGTCTGGACATTTGCAAACCAGTTTTCAAGACCTGGAAAAAGCCTGGAAAATAAAGATAAAGTTTGCGAAAATGGTAAAAAGTCTGGAGAATTTTTTGTTTTGAAAACTGAAACAAGTGCTTTATTGCTAAGTGAAATTTTTCAGCTAGTCCAATCTTATTTAAAATTTCGTCTTTGGCGAAAACATTCAATCACAGACCGACAAGTCTCGAATCTTTCTTACTTACGCCAGTACTGCATCGTGGTTACTGTATGTTCACAGTGCATCATGGGAAAAACTATAGATACTAAACTTGTGTTTAGAAAAAGAAATTAGCATTTTGGAAAAAGTCTGGAAAAAGTCTTTAATTTTGCAACCAAAAAATCTGTGCGAACCCTGACGGCGGCTTTTCTTTTTAATTAATGTACCTTTAAATATCATGTATTTAGTATGTATCTGTATATGCTATGTATTTTAGCTGTAAATGTAATGTCTCCAAGATATTAGCTCTTGTAGTTATGCTGAAATTCGAGATGAAATAAAGTTTATGCATGCACGCATGTATGTATGTTACCTTTAGCAGGGCGCATGCGCACACTTTGTAATCTGCGACTTCAGTGCTTACCACATGGCAGATGAAATGACTTTTCTTTTGTATATTTAAGCCATCGAATTCTTACTCTAAATTGACAAGGGCGGTTTGGAGCTGTGAGTAGGCGTGGGATTTGTCTCATATGGTTTAGGGGCCGACATATCCCTCCCTCAATGCCGTACCGGGAGGCAAGGTCGGTAGCAGAAAGCAGCGAAGGGCCAACTGCGTCCAAAAGCGATCGCACGGGCCGAAATCCCGGGATGACTCGTTTGGTACGACGCTCCAGCGCCGGATGTCTGGAGGTACTGCGTTTTTTTCTCTTGTTCAAACATTCCGTCAGCGCATGCGTAAATGTTCTGGCTCTCCGATACCTAGCCTAGCAAAAAAAATTAACATGCTAGTTTTTGCCAGCGATTGACATTTCAGTTGATTGCACAGGCATAAACGTGCGTGTCTGGTCTGGTCTGGTCTTCTCGAGACAGAGGTGAGAGATGGTTTCGTGCAGACTGGGACGCCTAAAATTCTCTGTTGTAAACATGGCGTTTCACGACGGAAGTTGTCTCTCTGGCCTTTCTGTGGACGAATTCCAGGACCTACCGATACAAATTAGGCGAGATTTGAAAGCTAAAAACTCCAATCGATGCTGTATTTTGCTGGTAGGACTGGGTGGCCCGACACTTATAAAAAACCTTTGAAATGAGAATCGGGGCTGTTCCCTTGTCACGGAATGGCAGAATTACCCAGAATTCATTTTGGGCATGAACGAGGCAACTTGAGAAGCACGAGACTGGCCCTCATCAAATGGCTGAAGCGCTGCCGGAGGAAAAATTGAGAAGACGATTTCTAGCCAGATACTAAGCAGTAACCCTGGTGTGTGCAGTTAACGTAGACGTTTGATTTCTGAACAAATTTTTGTCATAGAAAATTCGCGACAAAGTTCTGCTTTTTTCACTGTAATCCTCGTGTCAAAGCAACGGTATAATGTAAATAATAAGAGAATAACGAGATTACCTGTTGTAATAGGACTTAAGTCAAACTCTACATCTCTATGCAATAAGCTAAAGCGCATTCAAAATTTCCTCATATTACTTCATAAAAGTATGTTTTAAAAAAAGGAGGTTTTCCTGCTTATATGAAAAATACGTTTTCTCTCCCGTCCTCTTCTTAGGCATTATCTTTGCAAACAACCAGTTATGGTCTTAGTTCTTTTTTCTTACGTATCAGCTAAGTTGCAGAATGCGCTACCTGATTTTATCCGTACCACTCAGTTTACTGGTTTCAAAAGAGAATCCAGGGCCGCATTTCGTACAGTGTAGCCTTCGTTCGAGACTTGAATTCTTGAAAAAGTCTGGACATTTGCAAACCAGTTTTCAAGACCTGGAAAAAGCCTGGAAAATAAAGATAAAGTTTGCGAAAATGGTAAAAAGTCTGGAGAATTTTTTGTTTTGAAAACTGAAACAAGTGCTTTATTGCTAAGTGAAATTTTTCAGCTAGTCCAATCTTATTTAAAATTTCGTCTTTGGCGAAAACATTCAATCACAGACCGACAAGTCTCGAATCTTTCTTACTTACGCCAGTACTGCATCGTGGTTACTGTATGTTCACAGTGCATCATGGGAAAAACTATAGATACTAAACTTGTGTTTAGAAAAAGAAATTAGCATTTTGGAAAAAGTCTGGAAAAAGTCTTTAATTTTGCAACCAAAAAATCTGTGCGAACCCTGACGGCGGCTTTTCTTTTTAATTAATGTACCTTTAAATATCATGTATTTAGTATGTATCTGTATATGCTATGTATTTTAGCTGTAAATGTAATGTCTCCAAGATATTAGCTCTTGTAGTTATGCTGAAATTCGAGATGAAATAAAGTTTATGCATGCACGCATGTATGTATGTTACCTTTAGCAGGGCGCATGCGCACACTTTGTAATCTGCGACTTCAGTGCTTACCACATGGCAGATGAAATGACTTTTCTTTTGTATATTTAAGCCATCGAATTCTTACTCTAAATTGACAAGGGCGGTTTGGAGCTGTGAGTAGGCGTGGGATTTGTCTCATATGGTTTAGGGGCCGACATATCCCTCCCTCAATGCCGTACCGGGAGGCAAGGTCGGTAGCAGAAAGCAGCGAAGGGCCAACTGCGTCCAAAAGCGATCGCACGGGCCGAAATCCCGGGATGACTCGTTTGGTACGACGCTCCAGCGCCGGATGTCTGGAGGTACTGCGTTTTTTTCTCTTGTTCAAACATTCCGTCAGCGCATGCGTAAATGTTCTGGCTCTCCGATACCTAGCCTAGCAAAAAAAATTAACATGCTAGTTTTTGCCAGCGATTGACATTTCAGTTGATTGCACAGGCATAAACGTGCGTGTCTGGTCTGGTCTGGTCTTCTCGAGACAGAGGTGAGAGATGGTTTCGTGCAGACTGGGACGCCTAAAATTCTCTGTTGTAAACATGGCGTTTCACGACGGAAGTTGTCTCTCTGGCCTTTCTGTGGACGAATTCCAGGACCTACCGATACAAATTAGGCGAGATTTGAAAGCTAAAAACTCCAATCGATGCTGTATTTTGCTGGTAGGACTGGGTGGCCCGACACTTATAAAAAACCTTTGAAATGAGAATCGGGGCTGTTCCCTTGTCACGGAATGGCAGAATTACCCAGAATTCATTTTGGGCATGAACGAGGCAACTTGAGAAGCACGAGACTGGCCCTCATCAAATGGCTGAAGCGCTGCCGGAGGAAAAATTGAGAAGACGATTTCTAGCCAGATACTAAGCAGTAACCCTGGTGTGTGCAGTTAACGTAGACGTTTGATTTCTGAACAAATTTTTGTCATAGAAAATTCGCGACAAAGTTCTGCTTTTTTCACTGTAATCCTCGTGTCAAAGCAACGGTATAATGTAAATAATAAGAGAATAACGAGATTACCTGTTGTAATAGGACTTAAGTCAAACTCTACATCTCTATGCAATAAGCTAAAGCGCATTCAAAATTTCCTCATATTACTTCATAAAAGTATGTTTTAAAAAAAGGAGGTTTTCCTGCTTATATGAAAAATACGTTTTCTCTCCCGTCCTCTTGTTAGGCATTATCTTTGCAAACAACCAGTTATGGTCTTAGTTCTTTTTTCTTACGTATCAGCTAAGTTGCAGAATGCGCTACCTGATTTTATCCGTACCACTCAGTTTACTGGTTTCAAAAGAGAATCCAGGGCCGCATTTCGTACAGTGTAGCCTTCGTTCGAGACTTGAATTCTTGAAAAAGTCTGGACATTTGCAAACCAGTTTTCAAGACCTGGAAAAAGCCTGGAAAATAAAGATAAAGTTTGCGAAAATGGTAAAAAGTCTGGAGAATTTTTTGTTTTGAAAACTGAAACAAGTGCTTTATTGCTAAGTGAAATTTTTCAGCTAGTCCAATCTTATTTAAAATTTCGTCTTTGGCGAAAACATTCAATCACAGACCGACAAGTCTCGAATCTTTCTTACTTACGCCAGTACTGAATCGTGGTTACTGTATGTTCACAGTGCATCATGGGAAAAACTATAGATACTAAACTTGTGTTTAGAAAAAGAAATTAGCATTTTGGAAAAAGTCTGGAAAAAGTCTTTAATTTTGCAACCAAAAAATCTGTGCGAACCCTGACGGCGGCTTTTCTTTTTAATTAATGTACCTTTAAATATCATGTATTTAGTATGTATCTGTATATGCTATGTATTTTAGCTGTAAATGTAATGTCTCCAAGATATTAGCTCTTGTAGTTATGCTGAAATTCGAGATGAAATAAAGTTTATGCATGCACGCATGTATGTATGTTACCTTTAGCAGGGCGCATGCGCACACTTTGTAATCTGCGACTTCAGTGCTTACCACATGGCAGATGAAATGACTTTTCTTTTGTATATTTAAGCCATCGAATTCTTACTCTAAATTGACAAGGGCGGTTTGGAGCTGTGAGTAGGCGTGGGATTTGTCTCATATGGTTTAGGGGCCGACATATCCCTCCCTCAATGCCGTACCGGGAGGCAAGGTCGGTAGCAGAAAGCAGCGAAGGGCCAACTGCGTCCAAAAGCGATCGCACGGGCCGAAATCCCGGGATGACTCGTTTGGTACGACGCTCCAGCGCCGGATGTCTGGAGGTACTGCGTTTTTTTCTCTTGTTCAAACATTCCGTCAGCGCATGCGTAAATGTTCTGGCTCTCCGATACCTAGCCTAGCAAAAAAAATTAACATGCTAGTTTTTGCCAGCGATTGACATTTCAGTTGATTGCACAGGCATAAACGTGCGTGTCTGGTCTGGTCTGGTCTTCTCGAGACAGAGGTGAGAGATGGTTTCGTGCAGACTGGGACGCCTAAAATTCTCTGTTGTAAACATGGCGTTTCACGACGGAAGTTGTCTCTCTGGCCTTTCTGTGGACGAATTCCAGGACCTACCGATACAAATTAGGCGAGATTTGAAAGCTAAAAACTCCAATCGATGCTGTATTTTGCTGGTAGGACTGGGTGGCCCGACACTTATAAAAAACCTTTGAAATGAGAATCGGGGCTGTTCCCTTGTCACGGAATGGCAGAATTACCCAGAATTCATTTTGGGCATGAACGAGGCAACTTGAGAAGCACGAGACTGGCCCTCATCAAATGGCTGAAGCGCTGCCGGAGGAAAAATTGAGAAGACGATTTCTAGCCAGATACTAAGCAGTAACCCTGGTGTGTGCAGTTAACGTAGACGTTTGATTTCTGAACAAATTTTTGTCATAGAAAATTCGCGACAAAGTTGTGCTTTTTCCACTGTAATCCTCGTGTCAAAGCAACGGTATAATGTAAATAATAAGAGAATAACGAGATTACCTGTTGTAATAGGACTTAAGTCAAACTCTACATCTCTATGCAATAAGCTAAAGCGCATTCAAAATTTCCTCATATTACTTCATAAAAGTATGTTTTAAAAAAAGGAGGTTTTCCTGCTTATATGAAAAATACGTTTTCTCTCCCGTCCTCTTCTTAGGCATTATCTTTGCGAACAACCAGTTATATATGGTCTTAGTTCTTTTTTCTTACGTATCAGCTAAGTTGCAGAATGCGCTACCTGATTTTATCCCTACCACTCAGTTTACTGGTTTCAAAAGAGAATCCAGGGCCGCATTTCGTACAACGTAGCATTCGTTCGAGACTTAAATTCTAGAAAAAGTCTGGACATTTGCAAACCAGTTTTCCAGACCTGGAAAAAGTCTGGAAAATAAAGATAAAGTTTGCGAAAATGGTAAAAAGTCTGGAGAATTTTTTGTTTTGAAAACTGAAACAAGTGCTTTATTGCTAAGTGAAATTTTTCAGGTAGTCCAATCTTATTTAAAATTTCGTCTTTGGCGAAAACATTCAATCACAGACCGACAAGTCTCAAATCTTTCTTACTTACGCCAGCACTGCATCGTGGTTACTGTATGTTCACAGTGCATCATGGCAAAAACTATACATACTAAACTTGTGTTTAGAAAAAGAAATTAGCATTTTGGAAAAAGTCTGGAAAAAGTCTTTAATTTTGCAACCAAAAAATCTGTGCGAACCCTGACGGCGGCTTTTCTTTTTTAATAATTAATGTACCTTTAAATATCATGTAGTTAGTATGTATCTGTATATGCTATGTATTTTAGCTGTAAATGTAATGTCTCTTGTAGTTATGCTGAAATTCGAGATGAAATAAAGTTTATGCATGCACGCATGTATGTATGTTACCTTTAGCAGGGCGCATGCGCACACTTTGTAATCTGTGACTTCAGTGCTTACCACATGGCAGATGAAATGACTTTTCTTTTGTATATTTAAGCCATCGAATTCTTACTCTAAATTGACAAGGGCGGTTTGGAGCTGTGAGTAGGCGTGGGATTTGTCTCATTTGGTTTAGGGGCCGACATATCCCTCCCTCAATGCCGTACCGGGAGGTAAGGTCGGTAGCAGAAAGCAGCGAAGGGCCAACTGCGTCCAAAAGCGATCGCACGGGCCGAAATCCCGGGATGACTCGTTTGGTACGACGCTCCAGCGCTGGATGTCTGGAGGTACTGCGTTTTTCTCTTGTTTAAACATTCCTTCAGCGCATGGGTAAATGTTCTGGCTCTCCGATACCTAGCCTAGGACTTACCTATACAAATTAGGCGAGATTTGAAAGCTAAAAACTCCAATCGATGCTGTATTTTGCTGGTAGGACTGGGTGGCCCGACACTTATAAAAAACCTTTGAAATGAGAATCGGGGCTGTTCCCTTGTCATGGAATGGCAGAATTACCCAGAATTCATTTTGGGCATGAACGAGGCAACTTGAGAAGCACGAGACTGGCCCTCATCAAATGGCTGAAGCGCGGCCGGAGGAAAAATTGAGTTAAAGTTGTTGGGATTATTGTTGGGAAACTCTCCTCCTTCTTCACTGCCTGGTAGAGTTACATAAAATACGCTCATGCCTCCACGTCTTGTTTATGGATCCAATTGTTGTATTTGCTAGGCCGACCTTTCCATTGCAAAAACGGGTGTTCTTTACTTCTCTTAAGTACTTTTTCAATACGGAACAGGGAGTTGTTATTCACTGTCCCTTTCTGACGGTCCTGCTCGTGAAACGGGCTGTAATGAATCTCTTTTGTATACTTAATTCATTTCCTGGTGAATGATCTCTTTACAATTTTCCATACGAATTACCACTTCAGTCGACGGTTTCAGGCCTTAAGCATGGTTGAAATCAGAGTTAATAGAGAACTCTGTTGAAATCTAAAACTCAATACTCAACTTAACCCTCGAAGCGATCTGACGATCGATCAAAAAACTCAGACTAAGTCCTTCTTTACACGTGACTTTCTTCCCGCCACACGTAATGTATGCTTATTTATGTCAAATCTATTTTTAACACACTCCCCTCCTTGATTGACAAGGGTCAATCAACAATTAACGACTGACGTTCGTAGCGACATAAACAGAAAAAAAAGAGAGGGTTCATCACTGTTTATTTTGCAATCCTTAATGTTCAGCTACGTGTTCTTGTTCAGCGTTTCCCACAAAGGTAATTGGAAAATCAGTGTTCCCTTTCTGACGTTCATGTACTCCTAATCCAGTTTCTACAGGAAACAACTTCTTCAAGGGTCTTGTCACGTCGATTATTCGATCTCCACTTCGAGTTCTCACCACTGCTGCTCGGTGAAATCCATCTCGTCCTGTAATGAGGGCTTTGACCACTCCCATATTCCAAAATAGTCTCGGCATCCTGTCCTTGTGAATGCAAACAACTTCTCCTACATTGACAGTTGGTTGCCTGTTTTTCAGTTGGCAATTATGATGGACACGTAACTGTCAAGTACTCCTTCTGCCAACGTCTCCAAAACT
>NC_090872.1:10955689-10963189 GCF_036669935.1 Montipora foliosa
GTCGGAACGGCCACGAACTCTGTCCGACCAGTGTACTTGTGATCTAACCACATCACCCACAAACATGATTTGCACGGAAAAGGGCTATAGAGACCTGAGCCTGGCTTGTCATTGGGAGTCAAGACGCAGCCTCTAATTTGATGACATAAAATAATTTGGGTGTTGATTGGGTTAAAGAAGATTGTCTGTCTTTTGATTGGTTGCAATATAATTTTGGTTAACCAATCAACGCTTATGAAAAGAGTGTCGAGCCAATCATTTCTTGCCACGTCTAATGACGTCAATTATCGTATGACATAAAGACATTCCACTGAGTTCCAGGACTTCATTTTCACAAGATGGAGGGCAGCAATGGAGCTCCACGTCAGCCACTGCAACATATTGCATCGAGGCATGTAATACCAGTGGAGGGAAATGAGAAAAGCTATTTCCTCACTTCAGATTTAAAGAGGATAGGTGAACTCATCACACAAACTGTAGAAAACCCTGATGTTGTGAAACGGCATCGAAAAAGGAAACTGCCGTGAAATAATGTGGAAACCAATAAATTAGGTACTTTCCATTTTAGCACGTTGGTAAAAGATCAGATTATTCGCTCCAAGTTTTCCTTCTTATTATTGTTATTTTTATTTTTAATTTGAACTTGTGTGCTTTATCTATTTTATTTTTCACTCAACTCTACTCAGTTGCCTGTCTATGTCGTTGTCTGTTGGTTCTATTCGGATTGAGAGAAACAAAAACAAACGTTTTGTTCCTTCATCAGGTTGTGTATATTTTCATTTGAAGGGGTTTGCCCGTCACTTGTTACAATTCATGTGAATTTTTTTCGTCTTTATCTTATGAAAAGGAAATTTAGAGAGAAAAAATATATTATTAGGTATTTTGAGAAGAAGGAAATAATTGGTATATTTAATTCATTTCCTGGTGAATGATCTCTTTACAATTTTCCATACGAATTACCACTTCAATAGACGGTTTCAGGCCTTAAGCAGGGTAGAAATCTAAAACTCAATATTCCACTTAACCCTCGAAGCGATCTGACGATCGATCAAAAAACTCAGACTAAGTCCTCCTTTACAAGTGACTTTCTTCCCGCAACACGTAATGTATGCTTATTTAGGTCAAATCTATTTTTAACACGGGCCCTCCAAGGGAGTCCCGTCCATCTTCTCTACCTTGTACGAAGGCACGGGACCCTGTTGAACTCGACACACTACAAACACTTCTTCCGTCCGTCCTGCCAAGTACCCTTTCTTGAAAGGTCGATGATGGTTTCTCGGCCCATTTTTATAGTGGGTTTCTTTTTCCATCAACAAGGGTTCAATTCTTCCCTGTACCAACGAGTCTACACCTGTCCCCCATTGTCCGAAATCACCTCACGGAGGGCCACGCCGATGCTCCGATGTCGATGTCGACATGGTGGTCACAGTAGTTGTGGTGGTTGTGCTGGTCACAGTAGTTGTGGTGGTCATGGTTGTCACAGTGGTCACAGCAGTTGTGGTGGTCATGGTGGTCACAGTAGTCATAGTAGTTGTGGTGGTCATGGTGGTCACAATAATTGTGGTGGTCACGGTGGTCACAGTGGTCATAGTAGTTGTGGTGGTAGTGGTCGTCACAGTAATTGTGGTGGTCATGGTTGTCACAGTGGTCGTGGTGGTCACAGTGGTCATAGTGGTCACAGTAGTTGTGGTGGTCATGGTAGTCACAGTAGTTGTGGTCGTCGTGCTGGTCACAGTAGTTCTGGTGATCATGATTGTCATTGTGGTCACAGTAGTTGTGATGGTCATGATTGTCACAGTGGTCACAGTAGTTGTGGTAGTCGTGGTGGTCACAGTGGTCATAGTAGTTGAGGTGGTCGTGGTGGTCATGGTTGTAACAGTAGTTGTGGTGGTCATGGTTGTCACAGTAGTTGTGGTGGTCATGGTGGTCACAGTGGTCATAGTGGTCGCAGTAGTTGCGGTGGTCGTGGTGGTCATGGTTGTCACAGTGGTCAGAGTGGTCACAGTAGTTGTGGTGGTCGTGGTGGTTACAGTGGTCATAGTGGTTGTGGTGGTCATTGTGGTCACAGTGGTTGTGGTGGTCACAGTAGTTGTGATGGTCGTGGTGGTCACAGTGGTCATAGTGGTCACAGTAGTTGTGGTGGTCATGGTGGTCACAGTAGTTGTGGTGGTTATGGTGGTCACAGTGGTCGTGCTGGTCACAGTAGTTGTGGTGGTCATGGTTGTCACAGTGGTCGTTGTGGTCACAGTAGCTGTGGTGGTCGTGGTGGTTACAGTAGTTGTGGTGGTCACAGTGGTCGTGGTTTGTTGTAGTGGTCACAGTAGTTGTGGTGGTCATGGTGGTCACAGTGGTCATAGTGGTCACAGTAGTTGTGGTGGTCATGGTGGTCACAGTAGTGGTGGTGGTCATGGTTGTCACAGTGGTCGTGGTGGTCACAATAGTTGTGCTGGTCACAGTAGTTGTGCTGGTCATGGTGGTCACAGTAGTTGTGGTGGTCATGGTGGTCACAGTGGTCGTGGTGGTCACAGTAGTTGTGGTGGTCATGGTTGTCACAGTGGTCGTAGTGGTCACAATAGTTGTGGTGGTGGTGGTGGTGGTCACCGTGGTCTTAGTGGTCACAGTAGTTGTGAAGGGCGTGGTGGTTATAGTAGTTGTTGTTGTTGTGGTGGTCACAGTAGTTGTGGTGGTTATGGTTTCAGTTTCCTATAATAGGCAATTTTCACATTGCTCGTTTTAATCCACATGCCCAACGACCATTTCTGAGCCAAAGCAAAGGAAACTGCCGTGAAATAATGTGGAAACCAATATTTTAGGTAATTTCCATTTTGGGACGTTGGTAAAAGAGCAGATTATTCGCTCCAAATTTTTCTTCTTATTATTATTTTTATTTTTAATTTGAACTTGTGTGCTTTATCTATTTTATTTTTCACTCAACTCTGCTCAGTTGCCTGTCTATGTCGGTGTCTGTTGGTTCTATTCGGATTGAGAGAAACAAAAACAAACGTTTTGTTCCTTCATCAGAAAGGAATAGTTGTGTATATTTTCATTTGAAGGGGTTTGCCCATCAATACTCAACTTAACCCTCGAAGCGATCTGACGCTCGATCAAAAAACTCAGACTAAGTCCTCCTTTACAAGTGACTTTCTTCTCGCCACACGTAATGTATGCTTATTTATGTCAAATCTATTTTTAACACGGGCCCTCCAAGGGAGTCCCGTCCATCTTCTCTACCTTGTATGAAGGCACGGGACCCTGTTGAACTCGGCACACTAAAAACACTTTTCTTCCGTCCGTCCTGCCAAGTACCCTTACTTGAAAGGTCGATGATGGTTTCTCGGCCCATTTTCATACTGGGTTTCTTTTTCCATCAACAAGGGTTCAATTGTTCGCTGTACAAACGGGTCCACACCTCTCCCCCATTGTCCGATGTCACCTCTCGGGGGGCCACGCCGATGCTCTGATGTCGACTGGCATTGTACCCTAGTACCAGTGACTGCAACGCATCGTCATACCGTAAGGTAACGGTACATGCACCCTTTGAATGTCCGATTGAACCGTTCCACCATGGCTGCTTTGGCATCCCCGTGTGTGAAAAATGATGATGAATGCGGAGGTACAATATGGAGAGTACATATACACTAACTATCGTACACACAAACGTAACACTAACACTAACATTCACATAAACGTGACAACTACAGTGTATAAGGTAATCTTGAAAATACAGCTAGAAAGAATATGTAATTTTTTAAACATTTTCGTAATATTTTAAAATGAACCACAGTAAGGATATTAGTTGTCATAATGGAAAGCAAAAGCACACATAACGAAACAAACACGAAAAATATACGATCAAATAGAAAAAAGGTAAACAATTCACTGGTGGGACGGTACTAGAAACAGTAGCCTGCGAGCAGGCTCTCCTCGGGAGTGGGGTTGGGGGTAGAACCGCAGAGCCTGCTCGCAGGCTCTAAAAACAGCGAAAATACAATACCGCTCCCCATAGGGGCTTTTCAGGGCTAATGAAACACAACGAAACGACAGAACAGAACAACAACAACTGTTAAGAATCCCAAGTGGCTGGAGGCAAACCAGTTGGCTATTTACAAGTGCGGCTGGGAAGTTGAACCAGGGACTACCAGGATCAAATTCAACGAGTGGTCAGAGCGGGGCCACACTGCCTCCGTGATGCTTATGTCAAGCTAGTCTACCCTCCCACACGGCTCACCACAGTGACGCTAATGATCATTATATTATTTTAATTCAAGTCAAAAAACTGACTACAATTACAATTGTTATCTAAGTTAAAAAGTGATATATGCTTGTCCACATTATCTAAGTCCAGCCCTAATCCTTTTTTTCTTCAGTAAAAAGTTTTCCAATGGCTTCATATGGCCATATCCTTGCTCTCACTGGCGGCTGGACTTCTGCAAGACGCACCAGAGCAAGTGACTAAATCTACCAGGCGACGATGCTTGGCGGCCAGGAATTTTTTAGAAGAATCCTTGAACACGTTTTTCAGTTGATGGGGATCTTTCTTTACGTCGTAAACCTCTACAAACGCCTAAAGTGGACAAAAGAATTGACAAAAATCAACTAGGACAAGGGGCAATCGTCGTAACAGACTATTGCCATGGCGGGTTCAAATCACAACGTGGACCTTTTCGATTCGCGCGTGCCGTTGCAGTCAAATTATGTTGTCATTTTTCGTATTTTATTTAGCTCTGCAGAGTTTGTTAATTTTTTAAAAAAAAATTTATTGTTGTAAAAAAAAAAAGTAACATTCAAAAAATTATGTTGTCAAAATAATTTACCAATGCCGTGCCAGAAGAAAAAGAAGAGCCCTTGATTGAACGAGGGACGCTTATGTCAACCTAGTGTACTCTCCCACACGGCCCCCACAAGTTGAAGAAGCTACAAGCTAATATTTGGTGAGAGAGAGAAAAACGGACACTCGGAGAAAGCCCCACGGAGCAGGGTACAGAAACGACACAAACTCAGCCTTCAAAAAAAGGACTGAATCTTGTCCACAAGGAAGGGAGGCGAGTGCTACATTCGTACATATATACATACTTAATTGACCACTCCCCGCAGGGGCTTTTCAGGGCCAATGAAACACAATCACGACAGAACAGAACATTCAACAACAACTGTTAAGAATCCCAACTGGCCGGAGGCAAACCGGTTGGTTATTTACAAGTGCAGCTGAGAAGTTGAACCAGTGACTACCAGGAACAAATTCAACGAGTGGTCAGAACGTGTCTTGAACCCGGGATCTCCGGATCTCAAGGCAAGTGCCCTAACCACTGGGAAGCACTGCCTCACCAGCATGCCATCTGTGCTTCTACAGGCCCACAACAAAAGGTATTCGCAGCTTGTCACCCACCGTCTATGAGGACCTAATTTCGGTGAGAAAACAAATAAGAGAACGGTGGTTCCTACCTCTTTGTCGTTAAACTCACAGTACATCATGTCCTCTGAAGAACTCAGCGAGCGCACGCACGAGTAGGTGTTATTCCAGGCGTCTTCGCACACGCAGTTAGGCCAGCAGTTCTACCGCAAAACAAAAGACACGTTCTTAATAGACTTGTAGCCTCTTAAGGATGATTCTGGCCACAGTTTTGACAAATCGAAACCAACAGGGACATCCCACGATAATCGTTACACCTTGCCGGATTTCTGACGCAGATAAGATGGAACTGGCGCACCACGCAGTTGGATGAAAGTGGTCTCAAACATAGAGTCACACTTAATATGAACAGCAAGCACACAATCCTCAAGAAGCATCCACCTCGTTGGTTCGGCCATGTGTTCATTATGTCTCTGAATCGTCTCCGTTCATTGGTTCGAGTCTCGTCAAAAGCCTGGATTTTTTTTTTAGTGACGCATTTAGAGTGAAACTTTGTACTTACATAGACACCAGCCGACAGGTGAGGGCAACCTGGAATCCTGTAAGAACCTTCTCCGTAGTGTTGAATAAGAAAATCTGTGCGCCAGTTAACATTTTCCTAAGTTAGAATAATATATTTCATATAATTACAAGGAGATTGAATTCCCGGCAAAATCAACCAAGTCGATCAAGTAGCCGCCAAATCAGTTGAGAAAATAGATCCATCAAATAGATCCCGTGGACAAAAATAAAAGGAAACACGTACCTCTTCGGAATCGCTTTTCTGATCCGACTTCTAAAAACCAAACGAGAATAAAAGGAAGTTTCTATTTTTGGTCGCCCATGAACACTACGGCAAGACAATAATGTTATAGAACGCATGAAATGTACATTTGAAGTGTGAGTTATTGACGAAAGACAGAAGTGATCCTGGCGAAAAATTCAGGCGGATTCATCAACGGGATTAGAACCCATGACTTCTGTGATTCCCGTGCAATGCTCTACCAACTGATTGAGCTATGGAGAAAAACAGTTGAGAGTAGGCAGCCTACATTTCTCATCAGGTGGTCTATAAAGAGACAAGTTGCTTAAATTGTCCAGTTAATTAAGTGCGTGGATCGCTTCTATCTTTCGTATAATATTCATTTCTGTAAAATGATTGTCGAAAACTTGTCCAGAAAAGTTAAAGCTTTATGTCATTTCTCGACAAACCAAGGCCTGGTTAAACCAGGAAACATTGTTGTAGACGCAGCAAATGTTTCTCAAGCCTGAAGGTTAGCTTAATTTGCGAGATTTATTGTTTCGGTTAGAGCTTTAGCATGGTGTGCTGGCTCCCACCGTCTTCTTACTAGGCCATGTTGGTCATGTTGAAGTCGATAATTTGAGGAATAAACGCGAAAAGTTAGAATTGAATTTCGTGGAACTTACCAACAACGGAAGAATAGACTGTCCATCCATTGTCTGAGGCGCTTTCCCTCCAGCTAACTCCACTATTGTTGGTGCTATGTCGATATTGAGAATAGGGTTCTTAAAAGGGGAAAAAAAGGCAAATAAGGTGACAATGTCAACGAGAAGCCACAGGCTTAGAAACTAATAAGCTACAATAGGTGAAGAAGAGGTGCCGTCAAATGGTTAACACTGAGCGCTGAATTTGAACGAGGTTGCGCTGACTTCAAATCCCAGCCATATCTTCGACTGTCAATATACATCCAAAGGATGCCGACAGAACCAAAAGCAGTTACTACTTGAACCACTTGGCAAATTCACAACTCGAGCTGAATAGAACTGCGCAGGTGCTCTCCGAGGGCTAGGGCCCGTTTCTCGAAAGTCCCGAAATTCTACGGGCCTATTTCCGGTGTCACCATTCCCATTGTATCTCAAGAATGGATAGGATTTAAGTCGTCAAACTTCACAGTAATCTTTATTTTTGTTACCTTTAAAACATGTTAAAAGATCGGCTTTCCAAAACAAGCAGTTGCCAGTTTCGCAAATGGCTTTTCGGACCCGAAAAGTTATCGGCACTTTCGAGAAACGTGCCCCTGGTCGTTTTTGAGAAACGAAGACTGGAGATCGTAGTTTAATTTGTCAAAACGTTTGGGCAAAAATTCGAT
>NC_090872.1:10975689-11020689 GCF_036669935.1 Montipora foliosa
GCTTTGGCAGAATGGTGATAGACAAGTATTATGGCATTATTATGATATGTATTATGGCAGCTTTGGTCTTTTTGGTCTAGTTTTTCCAATAGTCCTGTTGCAGTTCTCTTTGTTTTTTCACTAATAATTTCTCAAAATAACTATGGCGAAGACTCGATGAAGCTAACCAAAGTTACAAAGGCTTTTGCATCTGGCCCTTGAATTGGTCTCTTTTTGTAACAGATTGCAAGTACACATGCCACAAACGCTGTCAAGAACAAGTTGATCTGGATTGCACTGGTGGCTGGCATTTAGGAAGAAATAATTCTGTTGATGAAATCACAATGAAAACATTACATCTCATTGAACGGGCAAGTCATAAACATAGATCCCTGCATTAAACTTTTGTGTTGCTTACATGTTTATTTGTTACCCAGCACTCATGAGGCCTTAGTAGGAGGTCTGTGGTATCACACTTTCTGCCTTACTGAGACAGCTGCAAAGAAAATTTGTTGCAATAATTTAGTTACTGTAGCTGCAGCCAGTGTTTGTTCCCTGCAAATAAACATTTCAGACACCTTATTGAGAGCAAGGTGAGATTTGTCATGTTCTTTCAAGTGAAACTCATTCACATGTTTTAAGCTGAACAAAATGAGGATGAAAGTACATATAGATTGTCTGTCAACAGTTCAATTTGTTGCATTTTTTCAATAAATGAGGAACTAAACCACATATCCTTCTTTCAGGATGACAAAAGAAAGGAACCTTTTATGCTCCACACAGAGTCCCCAACAGGAAGCCTTTTGCGGCAAAAAATTGACGAATTCAATTCCTCAACGATTGGTCTTATAATGACCATGGTAAAAATATATTACTGGCATTTTTGTTGTTTTCAGGAGCACTGGTTTTTCATACCATTTATGTCAATAAAAAGAATAACTGGCTAGTTTATGAAAGCAAGTACCAGCAGATGAAAAATGGTTGATCTGAAATGTTTTTCACAGGAATTTGAATACGGATCAGCTTGAAAAAAAGCCCTAGTTAATTTGAGTGGGATCTATTTTTGCAAGCAGAGAATAAGATTCTTAAAATTTTAAAGCAAATTTAATTAAATTCATTACTTTTTCCTTATGAACTGCATCTTCAACCAGTTCTTATAATATAAGAATTTCACATTAGTTTTATCTTTAAAGTTAGTCAATGATTTTTGCATATCACTGATGTTACTATTCACCAAACCACAAGCCAATTTGTCTGTTATTTCAGTCTTCCAGAGTTGTAAGCTTTTGAAATTCATTTCCTGGAATTCTTTTTGTTGTGTAGAGAGGGGAAAACACATATCAAGGTTTCATTCGTGTTCAGATGAATCTACTTCGCCCTATCAACATTATTGCTGGCGCGAGTCCACTGTCAATATTTGAGTCAGTTGGAGCACAAAAAGAAGGAGACCAAAGGGTTAGATTAATTAATTATTAATTGATGTCAATTGAGCTCTTAACACCAGGTGTATGCATGAATTCAGACATCCTATCAACGAGAAGAGCTTTGAATTCTTATCATTGAAAAGCTATGTATAACTGCGCCAACCGCATTGAAACATAAATTTCATTTTTAATAAAAAACAAAACCACGAAAAAAATCTTGGTTATCATTTTGTCAGTGGCTTTGAAAGATTTCATTTGACCGTTGTTATACAAATGAAGGCTGTTGTAGTACTTAGCGTTTGGTTTTCTTCACACTTCAGAGGAAACAAGGAAGAGAATACGATTAAAATTTCAAAATGTCTTATGTTTTTAATCTTGTTATTTGATCTTCATATAGAATACACATCGAACATCATTTTTCATTCCTGTTGGAACATCGAAAGCTCTACATGTAACAAGTGAAACAACAGTACACGAGGTAAGACATTTCTGCATAATTAATAATTATGCAGCACAGGAGTTTCAGGCTTTCAGACTTTTAAGCTCGTATTTTGCATATATAATAAGCTGCGTTTACAACCTGAAATTTTAAGCTAGTGAGTATACAATGTCACTTTTCCCTAGATCCAACCCTCTGAGGTCCAGTTGGTCAGTTTTGAATGTGATTGATGGTGGACCACACACAAAGTAAACAGCCTCTGGATAAAAATCAAAGCTCAAAATTTTGCCAGTCAAGTTTTAAGTAAACATACTTTCAAAATCTGAAGAAAAAAAGGAAGTGATTTTTTGATCATAGTAACACTTTGAGTTATTAATGAACAATTTTTGTAGATGTAAATTTCTTGCATATCCACCGTGCATACAATAATGCAAATCATGTTTACTGAACTTTCTGAGATTCTCCCTTACAGGTGATTGTTGCACTCCTGAAAAAATTCAGGGTAGCTGATAATCCAAGAAAATTTGCTTTGTTTGAGTGCTATCAAGAAGAAGATAAGCATAGTAAGCTTTCCTTCCTTTTACTGTATTATGAACTTTTACATGCAATGCACTGGTATTGAAAGGCCTTTCCACTTTTTTACTCGATTGTCCAATTCAAGAGTTTTCAGGCTGATAATTATGATGAGCTGATTCACTGTGATTTTAACAGGGGTGGGGGGTTCTTGGTCCCTTAAAAGAATTGCTTGACTGTGTTCCCTTGTTCCCAAAATCACTTCCAAACTTGTTCTCAGCTTTTTGATCCCTAAAATGGTTTGTGTTCTCCAGTTCCCTAAGATATTTTGTATTAAATCTTTCCCTGTTCCTCATTTCAAATTGGCCATGTTCCCTTGTTGTCGCCAAAACCCTTGGGATGGCCTCAGTTATAATTATTAATTATGAAGAAAAGTCCTGAAATAAGTTTTTAACCCTTTCCCTTGTAAACGTTCCTCATTGACAAGTAAAGTCATTTTGCAAGAGACAGTAAAATCTGCGAGTGCCTCTTTTGGGAGTGAATGGCCAGGTTAGCTGTCTCAAGCAGGCTAATAGGGGAAAGTAAAGAAATCAACACAATTTAAATAAAATGGAATTTTAGCTTTTGAAAGGGAAGGTAAAGCATGTGTTCTTGAGGAGAAAAACCTGATGGAGAAAACTCACCCCATAAACAATGATAAGTGCAGTGAACCCAGAACACAATTTTAGAATGCAAGTCCTGTCTCTATGCTTAACTCCGCCCCTTAAAATGGCAATCAGTTATGTTTTTGTTATTTTTGCAAAATGTTCCAGCACTAATGGTAGTAACAGTTTGTTTCCTTCTCCATTAGTCTGTGGAAAGTAAGTCATGGACCACTCAGAGTGGTTAGGGTTAGAGACGGTTTTACCCTTTTACACCCAAACCGGCCTGAACCGGCGAGACTGTCTAACACCAGACGATTTTACTCGTCAATGGGGAACCCCCGGGAGTCAATGGGTTAAGTACATTGCTTGATTAAGTACTCCACATACTGAGTATTTCAAGAATGAGACCTCTCCTCTTTCTTGTGTTGCTAATTAAAGTACTTATCCTAACCTCCAAATTTACAAAGATTTGTGGTTTGGGTGAACCTAGTTTCAGCTTCCTTCCTCTTTCCTGACCATTAGCACTTCTGAGGTCCTAGTACTGTGTTTGCGAGTAGTCACAAACATCTGCAAGTAGTGCTTAGTGTTTTGTGTACTGTGTATTGTAAATTACGGCTAGAATCATATTTAAGACAAGCGTTTCGGTGTCCACATGACACCATCATCAGGTCAAAATATAATATTTAACACTTACAGATAACAAGAATATTAATGTTCAAGTTCAAGTTCAAAGTCCCCAAAGGCTAGGTGAAGAGTTTTATTAGCTTTTACATGTATCGAGTTATCTGTTAAATATTATATTTTGACCTGATGATGGTGTCATGAGAACACCGAAACGTTGTCTTAGATATGATTCTGCCCGTAATTTTCATCATCAAATCAATAACATGATCATGCCTGATGTGTATTGTAAGTAGTGTAAATACTGTTTTGTAAGTAGCTTAAGTATCTTATTGTCAATAATGTAAGTACAGTCTAGTAAGTGAAGTAAGTAATTTGTAAGTACCTAATACTCTTTACATATGCTGGTATGACAATAATAATTATTAACATTACAATGAATACTTTTTACTTAAAAATCCTAATGCAACCATTGAGAAACAGTGGAAAGGAAGATCATCGCCATCACCATCATCCTGTTTCAACTTATGTTCAGAAATTTGTGCAAATAATTAGATGCAAGACCAATTTTGATATCCAACAAGAAGTGTCCCTTTAAGTCTTTAGAAGCATTTTCTACCTTAGTATTTCGAACAATAAGGTTAGCATTACTTTTAAGCCAGACTGAGTGTAAATGCAGCAGTTTATTCTTACTTGAAGAGCAGCACTTTGGGAGTGGGGGGGGGGGGGGAGGGTTGGGGGACACTTTGACATTAATATTGTCTGTATTCTGAGACTTGAGTGATGTTGAAGTTGGGAAAAAGAGCAAGGGTACATTTTGTACATGATGCTCATTGAAATCAGTCTGCAGTTCTGGACGCGTCTGCCCACAGGGTCCAGAGGAGATATGTTTCTCGTTAGAACATCAAAACCCGTCGAAAACATCTGAAATAATGGGTTATTTTGATCGCGTTGACAATCGCGTTACAGTTTCGTTACGCATTCTGTATACCGCAAACCAAGAGGCTGAGGGCTCGCAAGATCGGCTTACAGTATAAAATACGGAAAGGGAGGAAACTTGTACCACGTGACTTCGTTCGATGTGAACCGCAGCACTTGGTGACGGAAGTGAATTGGGACCGGAAACGCAAAAGCAACAGACCGTTACTAATTCGAGAATCAAAACATCAGCTGTGGAGGGAGTTTTAAAATAATGGCGGCTTCTCCCTTGAAAAGACCCGTTCCGTTGCGCGAAAAGCAGCCGGACGAGAAGAGATCCAAAGTATCGAACAGAAAAAAACACGTGTTTGTTTCTAAATGGTAAGATATCTGACCAGTTGGCTTTCGAACGTGAGCCACAAATTACCGTGTTTGATTTTTCCCTGATCGAACTTGACTATTTTACCTGCAGGCTTTCAATGAATTATCGAAGAGACGAACAAAACTTTATTTCCGTACAAGAAATACTTGACGACTCTGTAAATAACAGCTCCGAAAAGGAAAATTTTCCATTGCAAGTCAAAGGACTGGGGATTATTTTAAAGGAGGCCTTTCCACAGGCGAGTAGAGTCCAGCGAAGAGTTAACGGTGGCCGAGTATGGCAGTACCCACTTTCAAAAAACTCAAGATTGGAAGAAGACCGTGTTAAATGGGAAGACTTGCCAGCTTTCACAAAAGAATTCGATTAGCTTTTATCTAGCTCTAGCGACGATTTCTTTGAGTGGATAAAAGTCCAGTCACAAGATCTATGCGAAGGCAGCCGAGTTTTAACTGAAGTAAAGATCTTTAAAGACTGGACATTTGTTGTACACGTCAACAGTCGAAAAGTTGCAAAAGAAACCGTTGGTGTTTTCGAACTTGGGGCATCTTAAAATTACTTCCGATCTTGCACACATTTACTTTATCGCTTCATTTCCGTCACCATATGTTGCGGTGCACACCAAACGAAACCTCTCTCTCGAAGCCGTAAATTTCGGTCGCCGAAAATGAATTTGAACGCTTTCTTATGCCGTTTTCCTTCAGTATTTGGCAAATACATAACAATTCTAGATCACGTTAGTAAAATCAGGCAATTTAATTTACTTCCATCCGAGTTTCAGGGATTCGAAAATCGGCCCCAAATTAGTTTCCTCCCTTTCCATATTTTATATATGGTAAGCCGATCTTGCGAGCCCTCAGTCTCTTTGTTTGCGGTATACAGAATGTGTAACGAAACTGTAACGCGATCGTCAACGCGATCAAAATAACCCATTATTTCAGATGTTTTCGACGGGTTTTGATGTTCTAAAGACAAACATATCTCCTCTGGACCCTGTGGTCTGCCTTCCTCTTTGCACCAGTAGACCCGCAAGTCCATCATCCTCTCCGTTTCTTCTCTCTGTGTGACTGCTTTTGCCATGCTTCAGCTCTTCTACCCTGCTAGATGAACTTGATGATGATGTGTCTAACTGCATTTTAATTAATTAGCACTTGGGCACTAATCAGGGACATCTCCCTTTTGCCAGTCCTTCTCCAAGTGGTCTTCAGCCTTTCCTCTCATGCCACATACTGCTTTGCACTCTTGCAGTTATTCTTCGGCGGATGTCTGACATGGAGAAGCCATTAGTTTTGAGATTACTCTGGGGTGGAGGTGACATCAGACACAATTTTTCACTTCAGGAAAATGAAACTGGGGATATTATTGTAAGTTGTAGAGGTTATGACACCAGTGGTACCTTAACGTAAATAAGCTTTGTGGAGTACCTTTTTTATGTGCAAGATTTTGTATCCAGCCTTTCTTTGAGTTGATCCACGGTTGGTCACATTTTGTTTTCTAGTGGGATGTTTTCAGTATACCTGAGCTTCAGAATTTCATGAAAATACTTGATAAAGAAGAGGAGGAACACATCACACAGGTCTGTTGCCTTCCTCAGCTCCTCTATAGGTGTTGTCAAATTCTCTTTCAAGTGGAGGAATCATCTTTTCTTTGCCTAGAAAGTATAGTTGAAGTCACTTCCTATTAACCTATTGGGAGTCAATAGAGTGGTAAAGTGTGATGTTGCAAATATTTAAAATTATGAAATTATGGGATTCATTAAGATCGTCAGAAAGAACATGATGAAGAATGGCCATTTGCCAAAAATCAGCGTCTTATTGCAGTTTGGGCATGAGATATTGGCCCTTTCATGCTACAGTGACTCCATACAATTCCTTGTAATTTTGTCTTTGTTCTAAACAGTTTAGAACCAAGACAAAATTACAAGGATTTGTATGGAGTTACTGAAGCATGGAAGGGCTAATAACGTACCCCCATATTGCAACAATATGCTTATTTTGGGCAAGCGGCGATTCTTCATCATGTACTTTCAGAATATCTCAGTAAATCCCATAATTTCATAAATTTAGTTTTTGTGACATCATCACTTTACCACTCTATGGGTTAACCCAGTAACAGTAACGTTATTGTCATTCACATACCTTACAGGTACCTTGGTCTTTCCATTGCATTTATTTTATTTTGTTTTTAAATTTGATTACAAGATTTTTTTTCTGTAAAAAGAAAGAGGTTCCTTGTTTAAACAAAACCAGAGTTCTTCAATAAGATTGACAAATTTTCATTAAAGGAAAGGAGATTTATTGAAGTGTCAAGTCTTCTATAGCACTGTAGCCTCCTGTGCAGACATTCTTGTAACTCATTTATTTTATTAGACATTCTTGTGACTCGTTTATTTTATTTATTATAAACTTTGCCCCTTCGGGAAGGGTATCCCCACAGACTGCTCACAGAGCTCCACTACAGGAACCTATTGTAAACAAAATACAAAAATACATTACTGAATTTAACAACAGAAACAATCACCACTTAAGGTACAAATAGCTCGACAAGAGTGACATTTGATACAGATAGATTTAAAGGATGTGGTCAGTATATCAACATTGTAAGAAGTTTTCGTTATCTCCAAGTGATATTTTAAAAGTTCCTTCTTGAATAAACTGACTTTATGAATGGCTCTGCGATAAGGTGGCAGAATGTTCCAAACTCTTGGAGCCCTACAATAGAAGCTGTTTTGAAATGTCATCATTTTTTAATGAGGTAGATCTCATAGTAGCCCATTGAATGTGCTTCTAGTGACTCTTCTTGAACATTTAATGGAAATATGTGGGTTGCTTTTGTAATGAGACAAAAGTTTGAAGAGATAAAGTAGGTCCAAGTACTGTAGCCAATAGGTTACTGAAATCTGCAATCTTTCCTCCTCAGTAAATGTCTGCTGAATCGAGCCACACATTCGTTTCCCTTTTTTTAAGTAACTGTCATCTGGAAATCATTTGCGGGTTACTAAGGAAACAATTGTGCTGTGTAGATTTCTCCCCTAGGAGCATCAAGGGGTCAACTTTTTCTGTGGATAAAACAGTGGACGAAGCTGTCACAAAATATGTCTCAGAAACATTAACTTTGTTTCCTTTGTGGGTAAGCATTTGCACTCCTGTGAGTCAAAATGTGAATGCTCAGCAAAGGTATGGTGGTGTTTCATCTGAAATTGAAAGCACCATGGAAATGTATAAATACAAATAAAAATATTAAAGTATTGCGAGTGTATTTGAACTCCACCAGAACCATTACCTTAAAGCGCATTGAATGCAACTAGGACAGTAGCAAAAAGAAAGCTTGAAAAAAATTGTTATGTTTAAGCCTGAATTTTTCAGGCTGCTTGAAGGTTTGCTTGAAGTTTGCATTAATGAAATGCTTGCATTTGCGATCGGACCATTCGTATTCAGTGTTTCTTCGATTTCGAAAATAAAGGAAGGACTACAAGGGAAAGGGTTGCTTGAATGAAACAACTCCACTGAAATAGCACGGAAAGAAATGTAAATATAAGATCAATCCCAAGTAAATGCCACAAAATTAATAGTTGCGAAATCCATGGGAGCAAAATGTTTCAACCATACGAATTCTACCGTACTCATTCTGTAGAGAGCCGCAAACATCTAATAAACCAAACCATGAAATTTATTCACTACAGTTTCTATTTGATAAGAATTTAACTCCTAGATTTTAAAATGACCAACACACAAATCCCATTTTCTTGCAGTGGCCATACACAAAATTTCGCAGGGTCCAAAGTGTACTTCCAGAATCTGGAAGTCTGTTCTGAGTGGTCTATGTAAATTCCAGCTTGTTTCAGCAGACGTTTGTTGAGGAGGAAAGATTACGTGACAAGTCACAAGAACGTCTGCAGAGGAGGCTCCTAGCGCTGAAGCACTAATTGGGGACACAGTAAATTGAAATCAACAAATTAATGCAAATCACATTTTTTTTCATGTTCAGAAGTCTCCGATTTTGAGTCCATTTTCTAAAGTCCTTGTTATTGTCATCATTTTCATGAGGTTTTCATGTGGATGGTAGGTGTCGGTTTTAAAATGAAATTGCATCAGTGTGGATGGGTGGTTAGGGACGTGTGTCACTGTGCCCCTCCCTCCTCCTCTGACTTTCTGGAGTAAAGAGGTTTATAGTTTTAATCAACATTCAGGTAAAGGAAAAATATCAGACATACAAAGAAAGACTGGAGCAGGCATTGGCCCTGGTAGGAGGAGGTGCACCAGTGGCAGTACGAAAGCCACCTGTGGAAAATCATGTCGTAGAGGAGAAAGTATCAGGTGGAAAGTCGCTGGCAGAACGAGAACAAAAGGCAAAAGATGGAGATGTTGTTGATCCATCACAGCTGGGTGATGAGAGCGAGTGTTAAGAAACAGCCTTATGGGAAACTACCACACTGTACAAGTTGAAGCATGAACATATGCACCAGTAGTTAGAAAGGCAGGCTTAATAATGCTGGGTTAATTATATAATTTTATATGACTATGAAGTAACATTTTTGATTTTTTAAATGATTGATTGTTTCATCAACGAAATGACAAATTTTGAGCCACAGTCAAATAGTGCACACACGCAAATAACTTTGGCAGTGTTTTCTCTTTTTAAAAATTTCCTTAATTTTTTTCACGTTGCATGTGTGCATGGATCCAATGGCAGCTTGGTCCAGTGGGTAGTGTGTTGGATTTGTAGGAAGATTGCTCTGAATTCTAATCCTCTGACCACTGACTACATTTTGTTGTCCTGAATTCATCTCAATCATGCTTTGTATCAAGGCAAATAATTTTTTGTCTTTCAGTTGGGGTTGGGTCAGTTTTAACCAGGTTGTTCCATTCAAACAATGGTTGTTCCATTCAATGCCAAATGCAATATTTTTGTGGTCAAAACCTCAAATTTGATGATTTCACATCATTGGTTTGCAGAGTACCTCATGGTACAAAGTGGGCTAAGTGTCTTAAAAACATATTTGGTACCAGTAGGTTCTGGAGTTAAAGTAGACAACAAAAGGTTCACATTTGTATCCTTTCATTGTTGTCAAAACCTCAAATTTGATGATTTCACATCATTGGTTTGCAGAGTACCTCATGGTACAAAGTGGGCTAAGTGTCCTAAAAACAAATTTGGTACCAGTAGGTTCTGGAGTTAAAGTAGACAACAAAAGGTTCACATTTGTATCCTTTCATTGTTGTCAAAACCTCAAATTTGATGATTTCACATCATTGGTTTGCAGAGTACCTCATGGTACAAAGTGGGCTAAGTGTCCTAAAAACAAATTTGGTACCAATAGGTTCTGGAGTTAAAGTAGACAACAAAAGGTTCACATTTGTATCCTTTCATTGTTGTCAAAACCTCAAATTTGATGATTTCACATCATTGGTTTGCAGAGTACCTCATGGTACAAAGTGGGCTAAGTGTCCTAAAAACAAATTTGGTACCAATAGGTTCGGGAGTTAAAGTAGACAACAAAAGGTTCACATTTGTATCCTTTCATTGTTGTCAAAACCTCAAATTTGATGATTTCACATCATTGGTTTGCAGAGTACCTCAGTAATGTGTGCCACACACGCAACACAGTAATAATATTTTTTGTCTTTAATCCAATGATGTTATAATATTGTTTTGTTGTGTTGCCTTTGGTCTGCCCATCGTCATTTCTTCTTTAGCTCCCTGTTTTGTTGAAGAGGTTAGGTGCTGGAAATTTGGCCTTGATTTCATAAAGTAACCAAGTACACAGAACTTTTCACGTTACTTAACACTACCCACCAACACAGGAGCACAGTTTCCTTCGAAACTAACACATTCCTGGCAACTTATACATGAAATGTATAGTCTATGAATCTATTATATTACAGTGGGTGAGATTGGTGCATGTAATCTTGGCTTAACTGTAATTATGTAGCAACATTTTCAAATGAAACCAAGCTCATTTTTCTTTAGTTAGATCTTGTTTGTAAGAAGTGCTTCAAATAATGCAAGAATGTAGGTAAATTTGTAACATAATGATATGTACATGCGTTTAGACACACTCAGACAGAAAATAATTAATGTTGCATCTGATAATTTAACTTTTAAATGATAAGTCATAGCGGTAGTCTTGCTATGATTTTTGTTTTATGAATTATCTAGAGTAATGCAACAAAATTATAGTAATTCTTCTTATTATTATCATTGTTATTATATATAATTGAATTATTGTAACATAACATCATGTTTGTGTAAATAATGCAGTCACTGCATCCTATACATGGAAAAAAGGAAAAGGAAAGAAGGAACTTTATTTAAGTGTCTAGTAGATTTAGCGCTGGAGCACTAATTGGGGACACTGTAAAGTGAAATTAACAATTAACACAACAAGTCAAATGTTGGTTTTTGGAGGAGAGGGGAAACTGGAGTACCCGGAGAAAACCTCTCGGTGCAGAGTAGAGAACCAACAAACTCACATGAGGCCGAGTCGAGGAATCGAACCTGGGCCACATTGGTGGGAGGCAAGTGCTCTCGCCACTGTGCCATCCCTGCAAAGTTTTAAACTTTGCTTATAGGTCTCGATACACTTGGTCTTTATGTTCCATTCAGTGTACTGTAGATGCAATTCAAGGGGTTTGAGTAGAATTGCCTTGAGTGACATTTATGTGGTCACTTTGTGATTATGAAAAAATGGTGGTTAACTTTGAGCACATTTGAAGGAAATTTTGCCCACATTGTTGGCTGGTATTTTTTACAGGTCACAGGTCATTGTTTTACCAATACAGAAAGTATCCTGAACATTCATAAATGCTAACCTAGGCTTATAGGCCTAAAAACGTTTTTTTTTTTTGGTCTAATTAGGCCTAAGGTTAGCTTTTCTGAATGTTTAGAATACTTCCTGTATTGGTACGACAATGTCCTGTGACCTGTTAAAAATACCAGCTGCCACATGCACATTGAGGGCAAAGACTAAGGGACAATTTCCTGATATATCATCATCATTGCTCTGTGGTATCCTGGGCATGGTGTGCAGGGTACGATTGCGAGTCAACTCTGAGGTGGCCTCTGCCAGTCGCTAGCTCCTATGCAAACTGCTGTCCAATCTCCTTCTTGCTGGGGATTTCAGTAAAATTTGAAGTTATCATTGTCAAAATGAATTTTAATCTTAGGTGTATGGAAAAACTAGCTGGCTTCTCTGAGTGAAGTACCGGACACCTTTCATCAGCGGCAGAAGTTCAGAATGAGCTAAAGCATACTGTGAAACAGAACAGAAATGTGAGAATTTTCTGTTCTTTGTAAAAATCTACCCACCACTGAAATGACAAGGTGGTCACTTTTCTACAAGCATGTTACTGTGATATGGAACAAAGGCCCCAAGTAATAATAATTGCCTTTCCTGTATAATATTATTTGTATTTTTGTAGTCCTTGGGTTCCAATAAGAATGCACAGAATAATATAATAATAATAATTATTATTATTATTATTATTATTATTATTATTATTATTATTATTATTGTTGTTGTTGTTGTTATTCTGTGCATGGGTGAACTGTATCAACATTCAAGAGACTCTTTGTTTGCCCACAGCGCCATTGAGATTCAAATTTGTCACAGGCAACCCAGATGTTGGGCTTGTAATAAAGCATACCTGTGAGCAACATCTCCCAGGTGCTGGGCTTCAATATGAAAAGAACAAAATAGTAATAGTGGTAGTAGATCACTATGTACAAAAATCTTTTGCTTTTTGAGTCAGTTTTTATCTTTGTAATACATTATTCATTGTAGTTCATTTTTTGCTATGTACTGGTAATTCCTTCTGTAAAATAAATGAAAATCAAACAAGAAATCATTCTCGTCAGCATTCGCCAATACTCTATTGTTCATTTAAGTGGAACATTCAATTCACCTGTAAGGTTATCAAGAATGTAAAATAAAAAAAGTAAAGATGCTGATTCCTCAGATCATGACAGTCCAGACTTTTGGACTTTCTTTCCTGTTTTTCTCTTACTGTGAGAATTAATATTGATTAGACACAAAAGAAAAGGATTAGAGGATTAGAGGATTAGAGGATTTAGAGGTCAAAAATGGTCCATGCAGCTGTTTTGAGTTCAGTTCAGACTTGGCATAGGTTGCAAGGGACCCTTTTCACCTCAATGCCTCTTGGAGCAAATTATGTTACATGCAGGGAATAGGCAACTTTCACGATTGCGTCATTTGACTACAACTACCAGAATTCAGTTCGTTTTTCTTCTATTATTTACATATTGTATTCCCAGTAGTCAAATGGTGTCATTATGCAAATGTCCATATTACATGTCTTTTTCCTCCAAAGTCCCTAATTTTGTTTTCCATTCTGACGTATCTGTGTGTCATCGGTCCCAATAATATTGTTGTTCCATTTTAACTTCTTAAGTTAGAAGCTGCTTTTGGTACCAACAAAATCAAATGCAACATTTAAATCTGGCCTAGCCTGCGTAGCAGCCGTTTCCTTTCCTTTTCCAGGCGGAGATCGAACAAGCAAGCGATAAAGCGTGCAAGCGCCTGCTTCATATTTTTCGCAATCTCTCGCAGTTTTCGTCCCCTTTGCAAGCATTTGGAAAAGGAATGGAAACTGCTGCTATGCAGGCAGCCTTTTGAAATTTCATAGGTCAATTTCACTCAAGTCATCAGTAAGTGATTATTGTTAGTTGTCGCTCACATGACCAGTAAAGAAGAGAAACGTTTACCCAAGAAGTAGAGTAGATAATAGGGAATGACGCCAATGAGAGGTGCACTAGAAACCAGTCCAAAAAGACTACCTGTACCATTTTGTTTCTTAGCTATCGTTGCAGGCGTTTTAGAATTCCCTTGCTCCTTTGAAATAATTTTAAAATTCTTTGATAGGAGCAAGGAAATTCTTCCCTTTTTTGCCCTCTGTTCAGGAAGAAAGAAAAGTTGAACATTAGAGCACTATTAAATGGGGATTTACAGGAAAAGAGAGAGAATTACTCAAAAATAATATTGCTTACCTAAATTTCAGATGTGACCTAGCTTCAGTCAAAAACTATAGAATATAGACCCTTTGCATAAATGGCGCCCAAATTTGAATAACAATACTTGACACATCCTTAACCTTGTGTTTATGTTTCAAGACAAAGGATTTTTCTCATGAATGTGAGGCTAAGGTTGTATCAAGTAGTGTTATTCAAATTTGGGCACCATTTATGCAAAGGGTCTATTGAAAGAACTCTATGTTCCATATAATTTTGACCAAAGAGGGTGGTGGTTAAGAGGTAAGGCATTAAAGTATGACACAGTATACCATAAACACAAGAACAGATTTTAGGTTCGAGACATTGAAATTCGATCTTCATGGTGAAAGAAGTCCAGAGATTAAAGCAGCACTATGATAAAAAAATTCAAACGTTTTTTTCTTTGGATTCCCAAAACTATGTTAACAAAACACTAGGTGACCCAAGTTTTAAGCCTTATTTTCAAAAAGGCACCTGTTTATTCTGCTGGAATTTTCCTATTTTAATTGTCCGCCATTACTAACTTTAAAATCTTGAAAGAGATGGATCAAGGAGAGAATGATGTCAACTTAGATTCAGGCTTTCAGATTTTTAAACTGGAGTTTTGCATACATGATAAACTGCATTTACACGCCAAAATTTTAAGCCATGGAGTGAATGATGTCACTTTTCCCTAGATCCAACCCTTTGAGATCCAGTCGGTCAGTTTTGAATCTGATTAATGGCAGATTGTGAAATCCAAAACTTACACCCAAAGTAAACAGCCTATAATTTGGATAAAAATCAAAGCTCCCAACTTTGCCAGGTGGGTGTTAAGCAAACACACTTTCAAAAAAAGGAAGTGATTTTTTGATCATAGTACCACTTTAATCAGTCAAGAACTATGTCCCCTCCATTAACTCATTGACTTGTGGCAGTGAGGCTTCACAGATTTTACTCTGACTAACGCCAGACTATTTTACTGGTCAACTGGGAACATCCTAGGATAACTGAGGAGTGAATGGGTTAAGGACCATTGTTTGTGACTGATGTTTTGACAACGTCAGCAGAAGTCATCTTCAGAATAGAATCAATCAAACAACAGTCCCTTGAAGGGGAACACTCACATGGAATATCAAATTCCGTCAAGGTTAACTCATTATGTTCAAACCACACATAGTTTCTTTATTATACTGCTACCTGAGAAATTTCTGCAGTTTGATTGGCTAAGAGCAAGGGTGTTTCAGCCAAATTTGAAAATATTTGAATGTAAAAAATACAGTTTTTTGGATAGTATACTGTGGTAGTATAAAGAAAACTAAGCACATAGTCTGATTTGTACAAGTGATGTTTATTGTCCCACAGTCTGTATACCAGTGAAATTTACAATATCATTAATGATGTATATGACAAAGTATACTACATGTTTCAGCACCCAGAAAGGTGCCTGCTTCTGTTTAAGTGGCCTCATACATCATAAGCCTTGTGGAGACAAGGCGCAGAGAATACAACACTGTTAGCTCCATGCTGTATAAAACAGGGTATTACCCACAAAAATACATCGGCCCTCATGAACTTATATGCAAGATTTAATTTAATACCACATACAATTACCGGTAAAAAGTGAAAACAATGATTTCAAACGACATAAAGTACTGCCAGCTGAAATGACAAGATAAGCCTGCATCAAACGTCTATGATAACAGCCATCTCAACAGTGACATATTAAGCACTTCTTTCATGTCGGTTAAGGTGTGATCCAGTCAGCCACATTTCTTGGAGCCATCTCTAGGGCAAAGGCTTGCAACCAGGATATCATCTGCGTCATCTGACATCTTCGCTTGTTATGTGCAAGTTTTGTCATCCATGTAATTTCACTCAATGATGGCACTATAGCAAACATTGCCCGAATTAGTCCATAATTTAACTTTCATGCGAAAGTTGTGATTGGGTCTTGGTTCTACCAGTAATAATTCTCAATATGCTTCGCACATAACCACAGGAAAATCAACATGCAGTCTTGGATGTGGTAGTTCCACTAATCCTTGGGGAAGAAGGCGTCTGGTAATTTTTTTCATGTAAGATTTTTTTCCTTTCTTAGCAGGTCTTACTTCTTCATAAAATTCATGCGCCAAATCACCATCTTCATCAAAGTACATAGAACTAAAAAAAAATTCACAACCACCAAATTAACTATTATTTGTCAATAGATTAATCCTCTGGGAAGAAAACATAGGAAATAAAATATCGATGAAAATAGCTTGAGTAACAGGGAAATCTTGTCTTAAACTGAGCCAGAGGTACAAGGGTAGCTTTTCACATCAGAAGAAAGCAACGATAGGATCTAGTGACAATCACATCTCCTTTAGTTGGAGTTGACGAGTTCTTTAGTGTTTTTTTTGAAGTGTCCACAGGTGCAACTTTGTTGCTAGTAAAAAGAATCTCTTTAAAGGGGCAACAAAGGATAAAGATGCAGGCTGCAATCATTTTGTTTCTCCTCCATTAAGCAATTTCCCTGCAAGCAGAGTGTCATTCGATCTTCCTAGATAAGTTGCAAAGGGAAAAGAAGACTCTGCCGTCTGTCTGCCTTAACTTTCTTTGATTTGCCACTCATCCAAAGAAATGGATAAGTTGGTCCAGTTTCCACTAGTCAAACCTGTTTTTTTTAATTTTTGTGTATGATCAATTGCCAGGTTACAAACCCATAGCAATTTTTAACAGTCTAAATTCCCATGAGTATTTCCTATGTTGGTAACAGAAACTATTCTGTAAAAAAATGAAAATTATGGCAATTTAAAAGTATGAACTGCCTTGAGATTCCAAGGAAATGATTCCACGGTCGTCATGTGTTTGCCAGAATTGTTCAAAAATATCCCGACTGTTTGTTTTGGTTCTGTTGTTACTGGTCACACGTGACTGCCACCGAATAGATTTGAATTTTTAACGCATGCTCAATACGGAATGACAAGGCGGCTGGTAGAGTCTTCTTTCCTCTTCCTGACTTATCTAGGAAGATCAAAAGAGACTCTGCTCGCAGGGTATTAAGCGTTTTACTTCACTTAAAATTAAATTTTAGGTCCTATAAACAAAGCTATAAGTTCATGGATGTACTTTAATTAATTAATTTAAGTTTGCTTAATTTTAAAGCAGATAACAACTGTTTTACGTGAGTGGCTGTGCAAGTGACAAATGGTTCACTGACCGTGCCATATTGATCTACGATAGTTAATCCTATTATATTCACTTGATCGTGCGATCACAATTACTGTGTCCTATGCATGGCAATTTTATCACGTGCAAGAGTTGAACGAAATCACGATACAGCCTCAAAACATTTTCGCTTAATTTTGCATTAAAAAACAAAGCTTAAGCATAAGCTGCATAAGCTTATTTGCAAAAAGGACAACAGCAAATTTGCTTCATGCAATCCCAGGTGAGAAGGCACTTGAAAAATCCCCTTGTCTTACGATTGGATTAGTACTACATCTATGACTAAGATACAAGAAAGAAAACCAGAAACCAACATGAAGATGACCAAATAAAATTCTAATGTCACCTTGATCGGGTCCGAACAAATGGCGTAGCAGTTCTCATCGGGCCGCTATTATCAAGAGCTGTTTTTTCTCCCCCACAGCTCAACATGTACTGAACTCCCCCATACATATTAGACACAACTGACCCCATACTGTTATCTTGATTTGACAGTGTAATAAGGAGAAGAAGCCATTAGGAAATCACTGGAAGCGATCCCTCATCATGATTCATGAAAATAAATATGGCGACCTTCCGCTGGGAATCTGGACCAAGGTCCTTTTCCCGGTTAGGGCCAGGAGGTGTAAACTATTTATGAGCATTGCAAAGTGTCATGCAACCGTCAGATAGAAAGCTGCGTGACACATAGGCGGCCTAAGCTCGCATAACGTGTCACGTCAACGACAACACTGATCGAAGCAATTTGTTTTTGTTTTTTGAGTTGCTTTCACGACAAAAGCAAAAATTGCCAGGAGCCCATCTGGAGCGTGCAACTTCCACATACAGCGTCTCAACCTCGTTCCCAGTGTCTCCCTTCTCTGCCTCCATTGTCGTTGAGACGACAATGGAGGCAGAGAAGAGAGACCCTGGGAACGAGGTTGACAGCGTCTATGAAACGGCGTTTTCACAAGTAGGTTTATTTTTAGACTAGCCCTTCCCGCGAATTAGGTCAAAAAACAAAGGCAGTTCCGGTTCGGTGACCTTATGACGTCAGCTTAATTTCTTGTAATTGGTCATCGAGTTCCTGTGGGAGTCTAATTAGCGGGAAATTCAATCTAAAAATTAACCTTACTTGTGAAAACGCCGTTGCAAGAACACAGTAGAGTTGTAGGCTCCAGCCTGGGCTCCTGAAATTGCCTTGAACAGTGTTGTTGCTGACGTGACGCTTTTCACAGCCCGTCTCGCGCGTAACTCGAGCTTGGGCTGCCTATGCGTGACATAGCGAATAATGATCAGCCGAATTTTCACAAGTGAACCACAAAAAAGAGCTTTAAAATAATTTATTTTACAGGGAAAACATCACATTATGCGTTCCCGTCTGAATGAGAGCGCAAATATTTATTCTCGAATTTCCGGCGGAAGTTGTCTTCTGTCTCCATTTCTGACTTGTTCAGCATCATCACGCACGAATGACTTCAAGCTGTTTGGCATTTTAAGAACTTCACACGCCTGCTTGTATGCAACATCCCTTCAGCAGATTGCTGAAGAGCGGGTTTTCCGTAATCCATTCTCCATGTATTTCTGATAAACAAAGAAATCTTTCCTTTTCAGGCTTGTTTGTGAACATCAAGGTACGTTTCAAAGTTTCAAAGTTTCAAAGTTTATTTAAAATACTTATACAAACGTTTCTTGCATAATTATTATCATGCGTGTGCGATCGAAATAGCTTCAGTTTAAAGGGATTTATATTTTCGATGATAGTTTGGGGAACTTGGCTTTGCAGATCCTTTATCTTATGATGGTGATTTGTTTGATCTACTTATCATTCATTAAATGTGAGGAAGATGCAAATAGATTGCACGTGGAAGTGCATATTCGCGAACAACCCGGTGAGACCCGATATCTCGCGAATGACTTTCTCGTTGCCGTCGCCGTTGTCTTTGCTTAAGCTCCGTAATTATGCAATGACGACGGCGACGGGAACGAGAACGATATCTCAATATATATATTCGCGTTATTGTTATCACTTCGTGATTATTTCAACCGTTCTAATAAGGCAAGGGTGTGGTAGTTCCTTTAGACTGTGTTTGCGTGACAAAACACGACCGCCTCAGAAAAACGGGTTGCTCGACTGATTTATGAAGGGACTGCTCGCGAATGTAGGTTGTGTTGCCTCATCGCCTTGTCGCCCCAACCTAACCTTAACCCCAACCGGTTACCGCTCCTACCTGAATCGTCGCGGAGAGATTTTACAATTGCAAAGTTTGCATTTATGTCACTCTATAGGGACAAATGAAATTTAGCAAAAATGTCTCTCTATACATATTACAGAAGCGAAGGACTTTGCAGTTAGTTAACTGCGAAATGTTCGTTTACTTACATAAACGAATCAGTGACTTCGCAATTAATTAAATACGAAATGTACATCTTCATATATTACGGAGTCAATGATTTCGCGATTAATTAACTGCGAAATGTTCGTCTCAATATATAGGGACAACAGTGACTTCGCGATTAATTAACTGCGAAATGTTCGTCTGAATATATGAGGGAATCAGTACCTTCGCGATTAATTAACTGCGAAATGTTCTTAGATGCTTCATTGCAAATTTTCATAATTTCTCTATAGATATAATTCATTACAAAATTTTTACTTATATTAACTCCCATCGTCGCGTGACCACTTTTCATACCGGGCTGAAGTCGCCATGTGAACCGAAACCGATTTCATCCCGGTTATCGAGCCAGCCCTGGTCAACCTGGCCTCCTTGGCAGCCGTTTTTAGACTCAGCAGCCCCCTCCACCCCCCCCCCCCCCCCCCAAACAAGGCTAGGGTCAACCGGGGTCATGTGAAGAGGCCCTTTGGAGTATAAGTGTAACAACCCCGCCCAATCCCTCGGGACGAGACGCTCACTCAGATTATTTGACAGAGTTTTCGATAAATATAATTAAACCCTGTCATCCTTATGTAAAGCTGATTTAACTGTTATCTGCTGTTATCTCGGGTCAGTTTTCAATTTTAGTTTATCCCATCCCGACTTGTTATTGGAAAGAAAACAAATCTCTCTTCAGCGATGACATCGCGGAATTCATATCTGGCATGTTACCCAAAACCGAAACAATGTCTTTCCCCACAAATCTGATAGGTATCTACTCAAATTACTAGAGCTTTTTGGTTAGTTGTTGCTGCCCATATTATTTCAGGACGGCGATGTGATCGGAGAAGGAAGGGTCTGAATTAGCAGTGTCAGAGCAAACGGATATTGCGTCAAAAGTGAAATTTTCGAAGAACTGAAGGCAAAAGACAGCAGTTGTCGTCTTCGCTTTGAAGAGAAGAAAGAGAATCTTCAGAATGGCTTGGTTTTCTAGACTGTTCACCACTTTTTGTCTGACCTTCTGGGTGCTTTTGATGCGCGTGAGCGGATCGGGCCCATCTTCTATCAGTAAGTGTTTCGGCGCAACCTTTACGGTTTAGATTTGCTTTACTCGTCTACTTAAGTTATTGTAGGTGTGTCAAAGCTTATTTATCAAGTTTAATGGTTTACCCCAAGAGATGCATCGTTGTGTAATAGTAAAAAACCAAATGATTGAATTTTCTTTCTGTGAGTCTCGTACGTTTATCGTTACGACTTCCTTTGTCAGCTGTGCAGTCACTCCTCTCCGTTTTAGAGACTGGTAGCGCAGAGTGCCCCTTAGCAAAAGCTTCTTCTTGGACAGTTCATGAGAAACCTATAAACGAAAACCATAGAAAAACGAACACAGCTTGCGAGAAGACGGTATGAAAACAATATAACGGATTGCTTCAACATGCTGGGCCAATATTTAAGTTTTAGTTTTCATACCGCTGGAAAGCTCTAGAAAAACGAGTTGAGTGAAGATTTTTCAACAAGTAACGTTTTGACTTTTTGATTTGCATTATCATTTGGGTTCACGCATCTGAATATTTTTTTGCCCAAACAATGGTGGGATCACTAACAAACGCACGTTTATCTTGTTCAATAAGTCATCACCTCCCTTGGCCACGAGTGTGTAATCGGTGTTTGCAAACTACATATGTTGGGAATGCCACCAATTTTAAGAAGCCCGCGATTGATTATCGCTGCTAAGTTCCCAAAAGTTTTGCAATTCACCAAAATATTCTTAAAAATCCCAGTTGACTTTGAGAAACTTGAAAAAAATCTTTTTTTCGGTCAAACCGGAACTTCGCCGGCCGGAAGGAATGAAACGTAATACTTTAAAGGCAACTCCCCATGAACATCGAAAGGTTATCATCAAAAAACAAATATTGCGCTTCGTATTCCTTGGTAAAAGTAATAATGAAGTTGCTAATTACCCTTTAATAACTAGATAAATCGTCTAATCGATTTCATGTGATTACCGGTTCATCAGATTTGTAAGTTCTTTTAATTGCGAAACCTACAACAGAGGAGTACGTTGTATTGGCTTGAACATATTTACAATGACAGTTCATACCCAGAAACCTTTTTGTACATATATACACACACACACATAGTTGTATACATATGAAGGTTCAGCCCGCAGTCTTCGGGATTCGGCTATAGTCCTTCGGCTACAATTAATGCATGGAGTATTCTGTACAACCTGTAAGCTTCGATTTTTTAATCATAAGTGGGAATAACTGCTTGTAATTTAAATTTGATTTTCTGCCATGCAATTACTAATATCGATCGACGAAGAAGGCTCGTTTTTAAATTGTTTCCCATCCTAGAAAAAAAGCTTTTAAAAAGATTTGCCGTTTTCGAGTACAAGACGGAAGGGCGGAAGGGTATTAACCCCACTGATTCCTGTCATTAAAAAAAGATAACGAGGAAAGAAGAAAACTCAAACAGGATTTCAATGCCATGCAAACAGGAGCTTTTGTAAAATAGTTGTTTATAATAACACCGACCACGTTGACAAGGAATACAACGGCAGAAAACGAGAGGAAATGAGAAATATTTCTCTTGATTTGGGTAAAACTTTCTTGACATTGTCTTCTTAACAACAATGTAAAATGACAAAATTTGAGGATCTGTGGAAGGGATGAGCAACCGCTGAATAATTTACAATTCTTTCTCGTACTTCCTAACCCGTTCATATCAGTCACGTAATTCCTGGATAGTTGCTGCGCAACATTCTCCCCGAGCCACCTAGAATAAATGCGAAATGATTACAAGAACGCGAACTTATATGCCAAAATGACGTTCACGTGGCCTTCGGCAACGCCATTAACCACAAAGAATCGTGCTGCACGTGTGGCCCGCATTTTATTATAATCCTCTTCCCCACTGCAAAAACCGCAACTTTAAAAGACAAAGTTTTGAACTTTTGACGGAAACTTGGACAAACAGCAGTCAAACAATCATTCGTTCTATCTAGTTCAACGGCATTCAGACCAATCCAAAAGTAGCTTACTTTGCCAACATTTTACAACGCAAACGAATAATCGCGAACTAGTTACCATAGAGCCTGGCTCAACATTTGCTTCAACATACATTCAACACTTCGTTGAACCAAATGTTCGGTGCGTTTCAACAGGTCATCCATCATTGTTGAAAGCGTAAAAAATGTTGAAAGCTTGTTGAAAGCTTAAATCGGTTTAATTAAACTTTCATTCAACATCGATTCAACTTTTCCTTTGCTCTCGAAAATGTTGAAGCCTTTTGAACACTCTGTTCAACAATTGTAGAACACGCGCATGCGCACGTCAGGCCGCAAAAGTTTATCTGGAAGAGAGAAACTGGTTTCTAGTTCTTATTTCCTCGCAATCAAATGTCGTGAAAGTGTTGGTTCTTTTGTTGGTGCAATGTTGGAACCGTTTGAATGGCCTCCGCACAACTATGTTTTTGCGTCCAACATTTGCCCAACGAATGTTGATCAAATGTTGAAACTGCACGGGTCTTTAAGTGTTTACATTTACCGATACCTTTAAGTGACGCTTCTGATGGCGTTGCTGTGGTCGTTGTAAAGCTTCTCATGTTGATGACAGGCTTTGAATCCAGACTTAATCCACTTAACGAAATCCGTGCTGAAATTGAGGATCAAATCTCGTTAGCTCTCGGCCCAACAGCTCTTTCTGTTATTAGCCAGTTGTTTGATAAGGTTCCTGTCATTATTCGGAGAGTCCTAACAACAACAACAACAACAACAAGAGAACAGCAACAATCTTTCTTTCACAGCTATTGAGGTTTTTTCGCTCACGTGATCAGTAACCTTGTTTTTCCACCGAAACAAATGATAATAGAGCTCAATTTTTGGGGACATCAACATGGCCGCCGTTCTATTGTTCAGGAACACCAACATGGCGGCCGTTACGTCACGTGGCGTCATCGGCGCCATGTTGGTGGACGAAAACAAAAGATCTCTCATTGGCTCCTTTTGTTCGTCCACTAGCAATTGTACATTGCATCATTGTTATCTATTTTTTGAAAAAAAGTTTTTTACATTTTATGACAACAAATTGTGACACTAGAATTTATTTGGTCGTCTTCGTGTTAGATTAAACTGTTCTTTTTGTTTTTTTGTTCTTGTATCTTAGTCCTTTGTAATTAAGACCGCGCGCTCCACTTTCACACCAACTGACTAATAAGATGTCATTTTGAAATAACCACTCAGTATGACACGGAACTATGATAACAGAATTCAAATCATTTTCATCGGAATGAGGCCGGATTCGCTGTCTTACCTCATACTCTTGCTCGTTGCTATCACACTAAGGTGGTCGACTGTTTCAAATCCTGGCGGCTCTTGGTATAAAACAAGCTGCAGTGCGAAAAGTGGGTTCGGTGGTAGCCCAGTGGTGAGAGCACTCGCCTTCCACAAGTGTGGCCCCGTTCGATTCCCAGACTCGGCGTCATATCTGGGTTGAGTTTATTGGTTCTAGATCTCTACTCTGCACCGAGAGGTTTTTCTCCGGGTATACCGGTTTTCCTCTCTTCTTAAAAACCAACATCTGATCGGATTTGCGTTAATTTGTTGATTTCGGTTTGCAGTGTCCCCAATTAGTGCTCCAGCGCTAGAACACTAGACACTTCGTAAAGTTCGTTGCCTTTTTTTTTTGTTTAACAAACGTTCGGCGTTGAATCAAGTTAATATCCCACATCAGTACATGTGAGTAATTGAAAGTGCGTTTGCTTTGCAGCCCCAGACAAGCCAACAGACCTTAGAGTCACAAGTGTCTACAACCTCAAAATCACCCTAACATGGAAAAGACCATTAAATATGCCACCCAGTACCATGCTCTTGTATCTGGTAAGGGTCTCGAGCGTAAGTAGCGACGGAGATTCTTTGGCGCTGCCCCTGCAACAGGCAGAAAGAGCGCATCTGGAGCTACGTGATAACACACTGTATATCATACACGTAAAAGCGATGCGAAATGATGATCATGGCAAACAAAGTCAATGGGAGAGTCTTCGAGTTAACACCAGTCATTTTGGTGAGTTGTAGATCTTCCTGGCTTCCGTTGTTTTATTGCTTTTTCTTTACAATTTGTGACGGTATTTTGTTATTGCAAGAGTTACGTTTTTAAGAAGTTTTCAAGTGCATTATTTCGATTTGATGTCATTTCTGTTACGTTTCACAAAGAGAAGCAATTTGAATTAGAGGAAGATAATGTTTGATCGGCTTTCATGAACCTGCAATTACATGTATTGCTCTCCTTTAATCCCGAAAGCAGGCGCTCTCTCTCTCTCTCTGTCTGTCTCTCTCTCTCTCTCCATAGGCATCGTGGGGCACTTTTGTAACTTTTTTCTCCTTTCGCTATAATTCGCCCAGTTTTAGATGGTAAGGCACAACAACTTTTCAGTAGATACCTTAAACAGTGATCCTCTTCCAGACCGACGCTCAACGAATCACTTTAAAATCAAAGGGACTGTGACCCTTTTTCATGCCAAGGAGGTTACAAAAGTTCCCTTGTCCGTGGTAAGCACCGTTTAAAAAGCTTTTAAATCCATGTCCTTACCAAATTGTGGCTTTTGCCTTACCATATATACGCCACACGATTCCCTCAATTACCACAGTAATTTAAATTGGAAGTATTGCGCCTCGGAAAATTTTACCGTGTATACGTTTGATTTTTCATGTCCATGAAAAGAATCACGATTCAGAAAAAGCCCGTTTTTTGCTTCGCTGGTTTCAAAAAGCGATTGAGCCCTTTTAAAACATTCAACATCAACCAAATTTTGAGGGATGTTAAAGAAGTCTTTTGGTAATCTAATAAAGGAAGAATTTAGTGAATTGGATGCTTTCTTATTTTTTGCTGGATTTTTTTAGTTGCCAATGTCTCGAAACTGGCAACGTTACAAAAGGTCCCTATTTGCTAGAGGTTCCAACAAGTGCTTTCGATGTGATTTCTTAAGAGATAAGAAACAAAAGTGCAATCAATATAAACAATAGTACAGTAGAAATAAGTGAGAGAAAATTCAACTCTTTTCTATAATTTGGAAAGGAACTAGGGTTTAAAAACCACTTTACGCGGTTTTGCGTTATCGGGGATATGGATATCTTCATTCACAGTTGAATGTTCGACTCATTGCAGCGGTAAATGACCATGAAAAATGTATTGGGGATAGGTTTACATGCCAGAATGTTGCTAGTGTGCTGTTCTAAAAGCCGTAAACGAGAGGTCAGAGGGGTGTTTTAAATTAATATTCATAGCCTTTATAGCTTCACCACACCCTTTGTCAAACAAGCACCCAGAGGCTCCAAAACAAACTGAGAATTTGGTCATGAATATATAAAAGCAAAAGGGGTATGACTAATACAATTCATTCATTTCATAGACAAAGATAGCATTCACAAGACACTGCGATAAGTAACACGAAATATGATGCGCCATATCTGTAAGTCCATCTGCTGGACTGCTAGTAATTGCCTAAGTGTACATCTCGTGAAATCATTTTTCTATGGATGCACTTTCCATTATATTTAAATTGTTCTTTCAAGAAGATTTTTCAGAATTATATTTCATTTAGGTGTTTACCGGCGAATTTCTAGTCACGCAGTGGTTAAGGTGCTATTAATTAAATCCTAACTCCCCCATTTTTCCTCTTGAACCCCAGAATGGCTACAAGAAGTTTTTTTTTCTTTGCACAGTCTGTTGGCGGCAAAGCCATGAACCAAGTTAGCCAAGATTGTAAAAAATTAAAAGATAATTAGGATAATATGCGCACTCATATTGGTGAATAGCTGTGTTTATATGAGAGTGTGTAAATACGGCTGTGACAAGGGCTGTGACGTCGCACGAATTTGATTATGCGTTGTCAGACGCGCGTTTTGATTGGCTTGTAGGAAATATGATCGTGCATGAAGAAAATCTGTTTCAATCAATAAGTAACAAAAACAGCAGTTCCTTCATTTATTGAATTATTTTTGAGAAATATCATCACAAAGCATGATCACGAAAAAGTTCCGCTTGTTAAAGGATGACCCTGACACGATGCGCCTCTCGTTGTGACACCAACTTACCTGACTCCCTGGTCAGGAGTGTCAAGCTCAACGTGAATGGGCCTAGTTTTGGGTGAATTCAGGAGTTACCGTGATTACAACTTCCACAGACTGGAATGCCTCGATTTGTTTTAAATATCCTCTTTTGCAAGTGTTCGTAAAAAGTTTATTCTTTGATGGGTTAAGTTAATGTTAACTATGATATCATTAGTGATAGAGTGGCTTTCAAAACTGTTGAGTATTTTCAACAGACAATGCTTGTGCATTTAAACTGTGCAATGGAGAAATATTAACTCGATCGACTTTAGTCATCAAAAACCAAGGGTCACTTATGTTTTTCAATAGCAATTCGTTCTTTTTGGCCAACAAAAAATAAATAAGCGCTCTTTAGACTTTTGCAAATGCAAAGGAGCAACAACTGCTTTTGATGTTGACCTAAAAAATCCCACTATTTACCATGATTACGACACTTGAATTCAAGTGCTTGCGAGATTGTTGTTTTAGCAAAACGTTGCAGTCTTCGAAACTCATCGAGAAAGCCTCAGCTGCAGAACGTGCTCTTTTTTGCGTCAGTGATGCAAAGTTTGCAATTGTTAAAGCTCAATTGATTTATTGCTACAAGGATGGTAGATGTTTCATCAGTTACGTATATTCGATAAGCTGGGATAGCCAATGTGATTGCATTCGAATTATTTTCAGTGAGTTTTAAACATTGCAACGATTATGGGCGTAATCATAATTAAGCTACAGTATATTGCGTTTATTGCTGCTTGCTATGGGGATAATGCGAATAAGCTATGTCGTGTTTATTGCTATCATTTTCTGGTAGCCTAAGGCTTTGCCTACAATTTCAATTGTTAAAGCTCAATTGAATTTATTGGTGCAAAGATGGTAGATTTCATCACTCGCGTATATTTCATAAGTTCGGCTAAGCCAATGTGCTCGCATTTGATTTTTTTTTTCAGTGAGTTGTAAACGCTGTGAAGATTATCGGCATAGTTATGACCAAGCTATGTTGCGTTTATTGCTGCCATCTATGGGCAATAATCATGAATGAGCTTTGTTGCGTTTATTGCTACCATTTTCATGGTATGCGTTGCCTACAATTTGAGTTGTTAAAGCTCAGTTGAATTTATTGCTGCAAAGATGGAAGATTTCATCAGTTAAATGCATATATTCCATATGCTCAGATAGCCAACCTGCTTGCTTTAGAAGTTATATCAGTGAGTTATGAACATTGCAAAGATTATGGGCGATCCTCCGTGATCTAGTCGGATGCTCTAACCACTGAGCTACTGGAGACTCTATGGTGAGCAGTGGGGAAATGCAGTTATGATGCAGTTATGAGCTACGCTGTCAGTCGTTATTTGACTCTGTAGCTGCGTGATGCAGCTCGAGTTAAAGACCCACATTTCACCCTTGCTCACCACAGAGTCTCCAGTAGCTCAGTGGTTAGAGCATCCGACTAGATCACGGAGGGTCGTGGGTTCTCGAATCCCATCTGGGGCTCGCATTTTTCCGAGTTCCCAATGGCTTCTATCAACAAAAATTCATTTGATACGTCTATATCATTCTCACATTCGCTCACTTGGGTGGTTGGTTGGCAGCATCTTAGATATGCTTCAAGATATGCTTCAACTGTGCGATGCAGTTATGAGCTATGCTGTCAGTCGTTATTTGACTCTGTAGCTGTGTGATGCAGCTCGAGTCAATGACCCACATTTCACCCTTGCTCACCATGGTGTCTCCAGTAGCTCAGTGGTTAGAGCATCCGACCAGATCACCGAGGGTCGTGGGTTCAAATCCTATCTGGGGCTCGGATTTTTTCCGAGTTCCCAGTGGGTTCCTGTCAACACTTCATTTAATATCTGTAAAGAAATATGTATGACTGTTCCAGTCTTGCTAACCAGGGCCCAGTTGTTCAAAAGCCGATTAACGTAATTCAGGATTACCATAAAATTTGGTTTCATTTTTTTCAACTTTTGGTTGAAAGTTTCTTTTGCTTCAAGATTGACTTTCTCTAATGTAAAATTTCGCCAAATATCAGCGTTGAACAACATTTGGGAATTGAGAAATAAACTCCTTGGTTAATTTTTAACCTGGGATTAGCGTTAAACGGATTTTGAACAACCAGGCCCTGGTTAACTAAATTCCATCAGGTCAGTCTTTTTTTTGTTGTTAAATAGCGAAGCAGGAAAAGCTATATCTAAAAAATGCATAAATATCTGAATTGTGTGCTACAGCTTCTAAATGAAGTGCTTGAAACTGCTCCTTCATAATTATAGAGATAAATAATCAAATAAATAACTGGATAGATTGACAGATGGTTTCGCTAAATTTTATCATGTGAATTACCGGGAATGAAAGAGTTGGATGTTGTACACAAGCAAATGCGAAAACTACACGCAATGCTAGGAAAGAAAACCAACTCAGCAAAATTAACTCAGAACTTCCAAAATGACAGTACTCTTAATTATTCTCTTGAATCTGTATTAACTCTTAGAGTATGCACACTAGCAGGCCATGGAAGTCAAGGTTAATGCCAAAAGTGCCAGTTTGTTACAAAAATGCACGGCTGTTACAAAAGTGCCAGTTTGTTACAAAAGTGCCCTCTGTCGTTACAAAAGATGCCCTCTGTCGTTACAAAAGTGCCCCACTGATGTTACAAAAGTGCCCCAATGAGGTTACAAAAGTGCCTCAGGTTACAAAAGTTCCCTACCTTAGTTACAAAAGTTCCCTATCGCGTTACAAAAGTTCCCTTTTTTCGTTACAAAAGTGCCCGTGCCTCTGGCTCTCTCTCTCTCTCTCTCTCTCTCTCTCTCTCTCTCTCTCTCTCTCTCTCTCTCTCTCTCTCTCTCTCTCTCTCTCTCTCTCTCTCTCTCTCTCTCTCTCTCTCTCTCGTTAATCACACAGTCATGGATTCGAGTTCTATTTAAGCCTGGACTTTCTTCAGGCCTGCCTTTAACTGGACAATTCGCTGGTTTATTAATTTACGATGATCTGTCTAAAATTCACAGTTCATGGTTACTCAGTACATATTTCATATTCTTTAGTCAAGTGTTAATTTTTCCGTTTTAGTTCCAGCGCAACCCACCAATCTACGCCTAGTCTGGATAAGTGGTTTAAAGGTCAAAATAGCTTGGGATAAGCCGACAACAACTGCGTCGGGAATTCCCGATACTTCGCGTTTAGAATACAAAGTCCTCGAAAAGAAGATTAATGGCATTTCAAAACATTTAGTATTTCGAAAAGCGAGTGCTTCTCTGCGCCTTCTTGGTGATTCCATGTACGAAATAAAGGTCAAAGCTTTCAAGTCCTTCAATCAGCGTGTCTTGGGATCTTGGTCTACCCCACTGTCTTTTAAATCAAACGCGTCCGGTGAGTTCTGAGATCTATTTTTTTCACAGTTGGTCACGCACGGCTGGGTCAGAATGGATTCGAGCGCCGATCGAAATTTAGGGTGCGAACTGGCTCTATAGTTTTTTCGAAAAAAAGAGTGGTCATACGAGAAGCAAAAGGGCCAAAGCCAGCAGATACTGAGGAAATGGTCTCTTCTTTCTCCACCTCAATCTGCGACGTAGGGATACTCTGCTCCGCAAAGCACTCAATAGCGGCAGGTGTGTCACAGGCGGGTTCCTAAAATCTTTTTGTATCTCCACCATTCTCGTCACCAGAGCCTTGGATCGACCCAAGGGTAACTCTATGTGGGAGGACATGCGCCGTAGGGTTCTTATAGCCAAATATTTGCTATTTGAACCTTACGGCGCCTGCCCACTCCTCGTGATAACGTGAATGCACCAATTAGAGACGCTTTTGATTGTTCCTCACGAAAACCAACGAGAAGACATTTTGTTTCAGGGTTCCCCAGAGCTCTTCTCTTCCTTAGTCAAGAGAAGAGCTCTGGGGTCGAGATTGTATCTCCACAAGAAAAACCTTCCAGGCCAGGGCGTGAAACACTGCAATACTATACATACTTAATTGACCACTCCCCAAAGGGGCTTTTCACGGCCAATAAAACACAATCAACCAAACGATCGAACAACAACAACAACAACAACAACAACTGTACATGTTATATTAAGAATCCCAAACAGCCGGATCTTCTTTGTTAGCTAGCTAGAATAATGCTAGACTGCAAAACAGTCGTATTTTTTGCGAACGCTAGCGACGCGATAAATATTCAAACGAAAGGTCTGGAGCGAGTGTAGAAACGGCGAGGGAGAATGGGGAGAGACGCGAAAAAACAGGCTTGCGCGCTTCACACGCGAGGGTCAAGCTTACGGCGCTTCGCGCCTTCCGAAAATGGAAGAAAGCGACTGTTTTGCAGTCTAGAATAATGCGAGAACTGGGCCAATCACAAATGTATTTTAAATTTCAGTTCCATCCAAGCCGCCCACAAACGTCAACGTCGAATCCAACACTCGTTCTTCAATATCCGTTTCATGGGGAATGATTCCAAACAATGGTCGCAATGCCGTTATTCTCGGCTACATCGTGTTCTACTGCGAGCAAGATGGTACAAACTGCCTTCGACTCGATGCCAGACTGAACTATTCACTTGAGATAACTGATCTCGATCCCGGAAAAGGGTACAAAGTCCAAGTTGCAGGATATAACAAAGTTGGATTAGGAGTGAAGTCCAAATCACGACCCGTTATCGTTGGAGGTAAATTTAATTTATACGCTAAGTTGTAACCTAAGCCCCATTGAGCCACGGAAGGAAATCTAAAAGGAACATTTCGCAAGCCAGGAGAGAAGTTCTCCATCAGATTTTTAAACTAATCGTCTTTAATACAGAAGAGATACTTAGCAATATAAACGTAGTAGTAGTGTCAAGACAAGTTAAAAATGAAAACAGCACACTTCTTGCTCTCCTTCATACATGTATAATGCATAGCTGCATTAAGCCAGAAAATTTTCACTTCCGATTTAGTTTAGGATCCAATGTCAGGGTTTAATGCATAATGAATGCTTGACCAAGGGGCGAAAGAAACTACAGATGTCAGTAGCTCATATTTGGGAGTTTGAGACCACTGCGACGTCAACGAAATCGTCATCTCAAAATGTAACTGCGCTATCGTTAAGTCTTTCACGATTAATCCATCTTGTTATTTCGCAAAATGTGGGGGAATCAAAGTATCCTAAAAATAAATGGGTATGAGCGATTTCAGAGTAAAAACAGAGAATGGAAGAGTAGTTCAAATTTGTATGCTCGTGTTCTCGTCAAAAACTGAAATGTGGTGATTTCCCGTCGTCGTTTTGCAGAGCACAGCACGAATTTGTGGTAAAATGTCTGCCGCGCTTGCAGCTCGATTATTCTTCCTCTGTAAACCAATGATATTACTGTTTTGAGCCGTCGTGCCCGTTGCCATAGCTGTCGCCGTTGCTCAAACTTCTAATTGCATTTGCGACGTAGACGGTAGCCTGCGAGCAGGATATCGAGCGAGTGCTTCGGCGGCCGAACCGCCAGCGCGCGAGAAGCATGGGGCGAGGCCGAAAAATCCCCATTCTTTTCGTGCGCTAAAGTACTCGCTTGATATTTCCAAACAAGTGATCCTGCTCGCAGGCTACGTAGGCGGATACAATGATCTGCCAAGAGGAACAATGTAGATGGTCTAAGAAAGCGATAATTCCAAGGGAGCTGAGGGCTACGGGTTACGAGCGTGTGCATTGCAACGGTTTTAAAATAATTCGTTGCTTCGCTCTGCGATTGATTTAGAAATCTTGCCCTGCTCTGGCATAAACGGCTCTTGAATAACAACATTTGGGCAACCGGAACACGTCACAGCTATTCAAGATAGCGGCGCCTTGGTTGAAAACAAAACTAAGCTATTCGGAAACTAGACACGTGACTTCTTCTTTCTCTCTTTATCCCAGGCCGATTCCTCCCAACAACTCAGAAGACAACCACTGAGAAGCTATCAACAGGTGCGTATTGCGAGCTAAATGCCAAGGAAAAACTCTACCTGGTTATTTCGTGCGCTATCGCCCTTTGACCGATTTCGTCCCAAACGGTTGACCTGTCTCTGGAAGAACTGGTCAAGTTCCCAACGAAGGTACCTTAGTGGCTGCGTCCGTGGAAAATTGTACTAATATCGTGAATGGGTTCGAACCTATCCCTTCATTCGTACATTTTAGTTACCTGGTACTTTCTTTAGTCAGTAACCCGTAGGATGCGAGGTATATTCTATAGAATACATTATGACAAATGACAAATAGGATGTTTTATTCATTTTCTTCTTTTTTGACAGTGAAGACAGCGAGGACAACAATGGAAACCTCAAAAATAACCTCTGAGTCTGTTCCAGCGCCTAGGATAGGTAAGGATAAAAATTGGTTTGATCTTATGGAGAGAAAATATCTCATTTCCAGTCACTTGAAAGGGTAGTTAGGGTTAGGGCTGTCTTTTGGTTTGAGAGCCGAGATTCGGCCGGAAAGAGGTGGTTTAGTTCCAAAAATTCCAAACAAATCTCATGAGAAAAGACATGCAGTGGCGGAAAAGCTCAACTTCCCGTTGCGGCTTGTCACTGAAAGATTCTCGTCCCTACCCTCCCACTCCACCCGTCCTCTATCGCTAATTTCAGGTGGACGAAAAAGTAACTAAGTATTCTGAGCAAAGAACGGGTAACCCAGGTTTCTGCAGGAGGTGATTAGTTGTCATTTATCGCAGCTTGGTTGGAGGCAGGATGACTGATCACTATCTCATCCTCTGGAATATACTGTTTGAGTTCCCCACCCCTCCCCCGAACTTTATGACCTCCTTCTGAAGGTCAATTCACTTCAGTACGAACGAAGCGTTTACAATATTTAGCTGCCAATAAAAAAATAACTCTTTATCGACGAGAACAAACATGTTGTATAATGTACGAATTTTTCTTGTAGACATCACGACAAACCCAACAGGGACATTAAACAAAGTTGAGACTTCTACGATTGTTTCAAGCGAAGACCCTCTTCATTTAACAGGTTAGCTTCGTTGTTGTTCTGTTGAGCTCAGTCGATGGTTTTTATGTACGCCGGAAAGAGTTGTGTTTGTTGCCACTGCGCTGATTGGTGGACAAAAACACTACGTCTCTACACGTGACTTAAGGCTGCAGAGAAATAGGTCGGCAAAGTGTGCATGTGGTAAAGTTGTTTTCGTGCTGCTCGAAATGAGGAAGATCCCCTGTCTTTTTGAACGAGTCTAACGCGACAAGAATTTGAACGTTTGTGTTTTATTCTGAAACGTTTTGTGTTAAAAGTTTAAGATTACACGTCCATTCAGTTTTGACACTAAATTGAATTCAAACCGTAGCAGAACAACTGCTATTCGATCCTTCTTTAGCATGTGATTTCAAGGCGGCCATTGTGGACTACAATTTGTTGTGTCCTTCAATGAAGAACTAGCGCCTGCATGGAGAGTAGAAAATAAGGGTCACTGAGAGGCAGACGGCCAGGCTTACCTCTTGAAGTAAATAATATTTGGGTAAGATTTTTCGGCATTGCATAGAAAAAGAATTATGTTTCCCAATAAGTCCGCACTTGAGGCGCTTTTACGCGATTCCGTGTGTTCGCAATGCAGTAGATGGGACACACACATTCCTAGATGGCGACCAATAAATTGTTCTTTTGTCCTGCTATCAATTACCCCACTAGCCTTGTTAGCGTGGACAGTACAGTATGGACACCATCGTCTGAGCAATGGACAATACTGCTTTAAAATGAGGTTTATCGGTCTGATTAGCTTAAAGAATAAGATATTGGCCGGCCAACTATGACTCGGTCTATATTTTCTCTTGCATCGCCACGTTTAGACTAAAGACTTGTATAAATAGGTAATAACATGAAGAAATATCCGATAAACCACGAAGCCGACATAAGCGCGGCAATATGTGCACGCGTGAGCCATGATTGGTTTTGGTTTCACTTCTGATTGGTTGAAAAAGTGGCGCAAAAACTTTAAACCAATCACTGAGTGAAGCAATGCAAAGCCAAAGCAATTCACTAATTACTTTCGACACCCAATTGAAAACCGCTCTAACAACAATAATAATGATAATGACCTCTTTGTTAGTGTCAAGTTTATTTAGCGCTAAAGCACTAACTCGGGGCACATATCATGTTGGTTTTTGAGGAGAGGAGAAAACCAGAGTACTCGGAGGAAAACCTCTGGGTACACAGCAGAAAACTCACAAACTCAACCCGAGTCTGGGAATCGAACCCTGGCCATATTGGTGGGAGGCGAGTGCTCTCACCACTGCGCCATCCCTGCTTCCATGTTGTCCTCTAATTCATATATTTACTTTTGTACAGGCGCTGTCAGTATCCAGAACCCTTACATACCAAAAAAACCAGAAAGGAAAGGGACCTCGGATACTCCCTCTACTTCAGCTGTTGCTTTTGCGGCAGGTAGTTTCCTTTCGAAGGATTCATTTTTGAGAAAAACGTTAAACCCGTGGCTGTGGGCGCGAATGAAATAGGAATAATCGTTGAGACAAACGATATTCGACGCTAGTGGGCGTTCGCTCGCTTTTTGACATTTAAGTTGTCTCATGTCGTACTTTTTATCGGGTTGGGAGCTCTCAGCTGAGCTCTCACGGCTTCATCTTTTATGACGTTATCTTTTCCGTCTTGTTTATTGGCATACAAGAAAGCGTTTTGCTATGCACAAATCGATTACGTTAAAGTTGAAAGAGCTTGATAAACTAAGCTACATCTCCAATTTTAAGCATTTAACGTTTGGATAATCAGCGTAATACTTGCCATCAAAAAATGACAAACAACTAAGTGGCCAAAAGCTAACGAACCCCTGCATTCTTTGCAATATTAACATTTTTAAAACCAAAATTGCACAAAGTATATAGGTCTCAATTTTTCATAAATAGCTGATCATCTAATGCACTTGCTGAGCTGATTTCTTGGAAGACGCTGAGCTTATTCTAATTTGACATTTTTTTTTTTACGAAGAGTTCCTAATGCATTGCACAGGTGACTTTGTCAAATAGGTGGTTCAGGAACTCCAACTTCTTTCCTGACGCCAAAACATTTCGTTGAGCCAAGAATCCATTACCCACGAGTAAGAACCTGGTATCAGCTTTGTCCCTACCAGCGTCAGAAAAGTATCTATTTTTAGACCAAGTGGCTAACTCAATGTTGTACCCAATTCAAATCTCCCCGGAGTTAAGATTCGTAGTGTATTGTATTGCGTTATAATGACGCATTCACATTTAATTGATGTGGAAACACCTGGAACAAAACGTTTTGTTCCCAAAGGATTTGGATTGGGTACAACATGGAGTTAACCGATTTGGTCTATTGTATATTTTCCTGCAAATCTTGGTTTAAAAATAGATACTTTTCTGACTATGATGGGGACTGGGCCAATTTGGGTAAATCTTTTTCCTTGATTGAACCCGATTTTTGGTCTTATTGCTAAATCATTATATCCTGCTGAACACCACAATCTTGCTTTCCATCCTCTGGGGGATCCTCTGAGGTTAATTTGAGCATCCTGGAACGGTGGGGATTGGTTGGTAAGAGAAGGAGGAGAACCAATTGAGGATAGAGACGTTATCGACTCGAAAAAAAAAAGAGTGCACATGTGCACGCACGTGATATCTCGCGCGGATACTCGAAGGAGACGGCAAAAGCCTTTCTGACCAAAGTCAGAAAAACCTGAGGCATACGTTGTCTTGAGAAAATATCGGGCTCTTAATGAATGAAGTCTTTTCCCACTTCCTTTTTGCTCATAAACAATTCTCTCCTAAACAACAATGGGCAAGAAAACGCCCTGAACACTGACTCAACCTTTTCTGCGTGTTCGCCACGCGTTCTTCGACCCCGGCTAACAGTTGCACTGCTACTGGGCCATCATTTGGTTAAAGGGGCTAGGTCACGGAAGTTTAGGCAATTTCAGCACTGATCGAATGGTCATAGAATTAACTAAAATATTAAAATAACTGTTCAAAACTATAGAAAAACTCTAACATAACACAGGGAAGCCAAGAAGGGACATGGATGAATTTGGGTAAATTTGAAAAACGTCGGCCCGCCTTTTTTCAAATTTATATCAGTCTATATCAAAATGTCATTTACACAGCTAGAAAATCATTATCAGTTGTTACGTGGCCGTGATGTTGCAAATGAAAGACTCTTGCCCTGCCAATAGACATTTTTGCAGATACGGCGGCCATTTTGATTTCTATTGTTTCGAAAGACATTATAGGATGCTCAGGGGGCAAATTAATGTGTATTTGCCCCCTGGGCATCCCATAATAGCTATTGGAAACAATAGAAATCAAAATGGCCGCCTTATCGGTAGAAAGGTCTATTTGACGTTTAGAGCTCATAATTAACAAAATTACCTAAAATAGCGTGACCTAGTCCCTTTAAGCATTTAAGTTTTTTTTTCTTTAGGTTGCAATGATAACGGAGTAGCTCGGGGCAATAACTGATCCAGATTTTGTTGTCGTTTTTAGTTAATCAAAAATCAGAGTCTGGTTCCCTCCACAAAATTGTTACCATTGGAACACCAGTAGCAGGCGTCATTTTGGTGCTGGTGTTGGTATTAGCTGTGTTCGTTTTGTATAGGAGGGGATCTCGCAGGAAGTTTCTACAAGATGGTGGAATCGTGCCACGGGACATCAATACGCCGGATACAGTCACACGCGGGACCTTCAGCGTTCGTTACGTGCCCTCGGACGACACCCCTATGACTCAGGCGCTGTTAGATCAGCCAGTTGAACCTCACCGAAGTTTGCCAAGGCAAATGGTCGAAGATTCAACGTTACTAGGGGCTACTTGTCCAGAAAAGTGCAAGTTATCTGTTGATTTAAGTACAGGGCAGGGCAAACTCGCGGAAGGTCGCCATGAGGGATTGTACGATAGCATTGGGGACCCTGCATGCAAAAACCCGCGGAAAGATGAACGTTACATCACACGAGGTAAAATGGGCTGGACGAGTGACAAAGCCCCATTGGAGGCATCAGTCGTGACAAAGGAACCACTATGCAACGGAGCGGTACCGGCCGAATTCAATCGACAAGGCGACATTTATGAGAAGATGCAAGATTCGACACACGTTTACGACACGATTTATCCAAGAGGCAAGAACGACCCTGTATATGAAAATACGAAAGTCGTGCCCAGTCCTGGGGAGGTCAACAGAGGCAAAGAAGATGGCTATGAAGCATTAGGGCAATATGACAAACTGCTCACAAAATGAGTAAACCCCACGGCAAGATAAGGGGACGTTTATAAGAAACGAAACTAAAGTAGCTTTGAAATGCTTACCCTGTTTGAAAAGAACAACCACAGCGTATAATTCGGAGCGGTAGCTAGGTTTTTTTAAAGGATTGGAGGGGGGGGGGGGGGGGGATATTTTCGCGAGTGCTGAAGGCACGAGCCTTGTAGAGGGGTCTGGAGGCTCCGAAACGCTATTGTCAGCACTTTTCTATAGCCTGCGCCAACACGATCTCTTCCTCAAATGAAGGATTATCCTTCATTGTCAGTTTGCTCCAAATGAAGTGTAATCCTCCATTTAGATTACACTGTCTCTGGATTGACTGTTATCGTCAATAGGACATTTGCATGATGGCTCCATTTGACTTCAAGTACCAGAATCCTTCAGGTACTGCTTGTCTCATGCTAATGAGAGCTATTGTTAATTTTACCCCGTTGGGAATACCAAAACGTAAGTAAGAAAAGAAAAACTGAATTCTGTAAGCTGTAGTCAAATGACGCCATCGTGAAAGTTGCCTGTTTAGATTAATCTCTCCCAGGACTTGTGGTAGCAGAAAAAAGAAAAAGAAGTAAAATTTGCATTCCTGGACAGGATTTAAACGGGAGCACCCACTTTTTGAAGGAACTGTTTTTATCCACTTAACCACTGAAGCTTAACTGGCTGACAATTGTACCGATTATTTACCAACACCAATCAGTTCATAAAATCATTGCTGAATTGTTGATTTTCACTCACGTGATCAACAGCCATGTTTTTTTAACGAAAACAAAAGAAACGTTTGCATTATAGTACAGTTCAATTCCCGTAGGATTGGGTCGGGACACAAACATGGCCGCCTTTTCTTTGCTTAGGGGCACAAACATGGTGGCCGTGACGTCATGGGAAAACCGAGAATAGTGGTGAAGTCTAGTGCTTGATTTTAAAATGGTTAGCTTTCTCTTGAGGTTTGGTAACCAACATTTTCTCCTGTTTAAACTTGTTTCTTAGCGGGTGATAACACACGTTTACAGTAGCATTCTGAACGGGAAAAAATGTTGACATATTTAAAAAAAGGGTTATTAATCGAACATTCCCAGGTTCGAGTCCTGCGAGTGCAGGCATTGGGGTTCGGATTTTAAAATAGATTTTCATTTGCCATAATCCCTATCAAGCGCTAAGCGTCGTAAATTGACGATCAATTCAGAGAAAATTAGGAATTGTCGATGATCGTCATTTGAGAGGGTAGAGGATGAGTTGCTCCTTTTCCTGGCTCACTCCAATTCCCCGGCTATTGACCGCGCGCCATTCGACGCATTGCGAGCCTGTGTGCAGACTCGAAAAATCGACCTGGAATAAGTGTGAAAATGCAAACAACTGCAAGTCATTTCAATCTAAATAACTGAGTCTCAAAACAAATCCATCCACAGACTTAATTTGTCTGGCTCAACCTGTCCAGGGGAGGGGAGCAACTGCTCCCTTTTTCCCGCCCCCGCTAGGGGGGAACGCGCGACAAATATAATAGCTTGCAAATTTCTGATCGATCGAGTGAGTTACCGAGTGAATTTACCATAGCTACGGGCAGGAGCCTTGGTCCACAGTATTTGCGCTTCAAAGGAAAGCAATACGGCCATTTTCAGACATTAAAGACATACTGATTTCAATGTAGTTCTCGCCTGAATTTCTTTAATATTTGGTAGGTATATTTTTCCACAGAAAAGAAAATCTTTGTAATAAAATATAGTAAGAATAAGAGAGAAGTTTCCTTATGCTCTTCTGCCATGATAACGCGTACGATGCGATTAAAAAAAAACTATTTTCTTGTTTTAGGCTTTTTTAAAATTATATTTCTCATTTACTGTGCGCGTTGACGCTTGATTATACAAAGGACTTTTCCGCAAGAGATAATTAAAAATGGGAGAAGTCATTGATAATGAAGTGCGTTCGTTGGGAGAACTTTGGAGGTTGTCCGAGCCGAGACACCATACACCGTATTCCAAAATAGCCGCTGATTTATGCGCATACAAGTTGACCCTTGTTGCGTCGTTCAAGATAAAATATTCTTTTGAATTTTAAGCTTAAGAACGAGGCATCAAGGGTTTATTTGAATAAAAACAAAAGAATATTTAAATGGAGGCCATTTTGGAATAAGGTGTATGGAGACGACGCATTCATGCATTCAACGTCTCTCGATAATATGTGAAGCTTGTAGAATGTGGTTAAAAATGGTGAGGACGTCACAGAAACTAATTTTTTTTTGAAAATCTGGAATTTGTTGAAATTGTGCCAGAGATTATTACTAAGAAGTGTCCCTCGCCAAAAATCAGCGTGTTGGTGCAAATTGACACTATACAAATAATCACGAGGTGCACGATATGACGTATCAAATCCGAGATGCGCAAATTCAAGATGGCGCTGAAAAAACGAAAACCCTATGTACAGGATACCAAATATTACGACGTATACAAAACATGCACCCCAGGTCCATGGACCTGACCCGGTCCATGGACTACCCCTGTGGACTACCTCTCATTTTGTAGAGTTTCAAGCAGAAAAATCTTTAGACGAGAAACAGAAGTCACCCTGGCACTTATCTGGACAATTTAAGCAATAATTATTGTCTCATACAGAGACATGAAAAATCCAGGAGGCTTCAACTCGACGGGATTCAAACCCATAACATCGATCTGTGATGCCGGTGCAATGCTCTACCAACTGAACTATGAAGCCACTCAGTTGGAAGCAAGTCATGTTTTGCATATGTCGTCCTCTTGGGGCCTTAGCATGCCTTTTTGGCCCGGCCTGTCTTATGCCACGATGGTAGGTCTGGACTCAGCCAATCGGTTGGCTTGCGCATCGGACTACTGTGCGGGATGTCGCGGGATAAAACCCCCGGCCGGACCAACACTCAGGGTCTTTAAATAACTGAGGAGAAAATGCTGCCTTTGTAATGACATTTGCAAATGGCAGGGCGTACCTAATCGATCGAAATCGATCATCGAAAATGTAATCGATTAATCGATAATACTCGATATTTGTCGATTGATTTGTCAATTTAATCGATTGAAATCGATAATCACAATTTTTTTGTCACATCGGTGGAAATCGAAAATCAAACACGCGATCTGATCTTATCATAACACTACATAACACTCAAGCTTACCTTCGAATCCGCTTTGTTGATAAAGATGATGTTACTTTCTCCAATGGTAGCGACTTTTCTTCGTCCATTTACTTTTCGATATTTGTCGAACAAATCGATAAAATCGATAGCTAATTACAGAAATCGATCAAAATCGATAGTCACAAAGACGCGAGTGATCAATTTCTATCGATTTCCGATATTAATCGATTAATTAGTATCGATTACGATCGATTAAGATTGATTTCAATCGAAAATATCGATTAGGTACGCCGTGCAAATGGTTAGACTCTCTAGTGTTCTCGGATAAGGACGATAAACCGTAAGTTCCTGTAATGCCCGAAGAAATATTTCGTCATGTTTTTTTGTTAATTAACCGCGTAGGGTTGCGCGAGATCTTCGTGCGTAGGCGAGGATTGCGTGTACATATGATCCGAGCATTTACCATGTAGGTATATGTGCAAAAGCAGTCTGGCAAAGTTCCCCACAAAGTATTGTTCATTGACCCTGAAAAGCCACTAGGGGAGTGGTTAAGACTCTTAAATTGGTCCGCAAAACTGCTTTGACGTAGGCTTAATATGGAAGTTGTTCGCTCCTAGTCGTGGACTCGTGCTTAAATTGTCCAGATAAGTGCCACAAGCACTTCTCTCTTTCTTCTAAAGATTTTTCTGCTTGTAACTTCACAAAATAAGGGGTGGTCCATGTTTTGTATACGTCCCCCAAGATTAGAAACTGCGTTCTCCCACTGAAAAAGAGAAATTGTTTTCCTGATGACAAGAGAAATCGAGAGATGAAGGGACGCGCGTGCACTGCACAACTGCAGCAGCAGTTGAAATTAAGGAGCTCCTAGCAAAATCGTTTAAAAAAAGAGCGCGCCTTATAATTTCAGCCGAATCAAGGAAGCCACTTCGTGGACAAAGTTCGAAGAGGTCCTATTTTTCCTTCTAGTCCTTTCAAGCTGCACTTTTGCTCTACAGCATTTCACTTGTCTTCTTCATTTTTTCAGGGTTCTCTTCGCAATTGCTAAAACTACGTTCATAACTGCGAGGATCATAGCTTCACTTGATTTCATATCCGCAGTTCAATATATGCTTCATTTCATCGTTAATTTATTCATCATGGTAACATTAGAACCCACAAATGACCAGCTTCCAATGTCAGTGGCTTCATAGCTTAGTTGGTTAGAGCGTCGCACTGGTATCCTCAGGTCACGGGTTAAAACCCCGTTGAAATCCTTCATGTTGGGATAAGCAATTCCACGACTTATGCGCGGTTTTTTTTCTGTGTACACATGAGTAACTTTTGAAACCAATGTAGGCTTGAAGGGGCTAGGTCACGCAATTTTAGGCAATTTCAGCACTGATCGAATGGTCATAGAATTAACTAAAATATCAAAATAACTGTTCAAAACTATAGAAGAACTCTAACAAAACACAGGGAAGCCAAGAAGGGACATGGATGGACAAAACTGGAGAGGATTGAAATGGATTGAATTTGGGTAAATTTGAAAAATGTCGGCCCACCTTATTTCAAGTTTATATCAGTCTGTATCAAAATGTCATTTACAAAGCTGGAAAATCATTCTCAGTTGTTATGTGTCAGTGATTTTGCAAATGAAAGACGCTTGCTCTGCCAATTTGACATTTAGAGCTCATGATTAACAAAATTACCTAAAATAGCGTGACCTAGCCCCTTTAAACATCCCCTAGAATTCTTTCAAAATATCTGTACAGTTTTCCCAGAATGGATGACTGGACCAATCAATTAACTTCTTGCACACAACTTTGCTTTCAAACTGTAGTTCCCTCGAGTCACTAGGAACCAGTTCCCTGTGTAGGTAATACAACTCTGATACATTGTTATCCTTGAGGAACTGGGGCAGACAGTCATACCAGAAACCCACATCACCAATACCATGGGAGTCATCTGACAAAGTGAGTTTTGCTCCTGATTTAAGCATGTGCTAAAAGCAAAACAAGTTTTGTGTAAGTCTCAAATAGGTGATCACTTTCAAAAATAATGCAATACTCTTTCTTTGCCCTCCAAAATTTTGCATAAGCATTTCTTCCAGTTTCTCTTGGGACCTACAATGGTCGCAAGAGAAAATAAAAACGATGCTTAAGCAAGATTTTGAAGGGCAAACAAAGGGTATTATCATATTTTTGAAAGTGTCCCATTGGATAGTAAAATGCATGTGCATGAAATAATTTGCATCTTTTGCTTGTTTCCTCCCTCAAGATACCATCAACAACTGATGTTAAAATCCACATCCACATACAGCCATATGCTCTGAATTTATAACACCACACGGCATTACTGCACCTTTCAATTACACGTACACTCTTGAATTAACATCCAGTTTAGCATCTTAGTTATTTTCTATAGCTGTTATTTGTATTTACAGTGACAGCTGGTCCATTTAAAGTGCACCTGAACTCAAATATTTTTTGTTCCTAATATAAATCTCCCCATCCAATGCAAACATATGTCACCATTGCTACACAGAATTTTGCCTTTTGTGTGCCATGCAAGCCATGAAAACTTGCATTGGCAGAACTAGCAGTGATTTTGATGCATGGCCATGATGTTAGAGGTATGGGTCTACCCTCGATTTTACGTCACAAACTGCTTTGCATATAGCTGATTTCAAAGAAATTTTGCATTGCATTTAGCAATTTGTGACGTAAAATCAACAATGGACCCATCCCTCTCACATCACAGTCACGTGGGTCCAAATTACTGCTACATCTAGTTGTCATAACTTTGCGCATATTATTATGAAGCACAACAACGGGACTGAGAGTAAAAAAATTGAACACACCTCAAGCACATTTCTATGTGGATAAGGAAACTGCAGTTTCTTATTCGGAGAAGCCCCACTTGTGTTTATCTCAAACAAGGCACCATAAGAAATCCCGAAATTTATATTCCGAACAATCTTCTCCCAAATCATGTCTGAAAACTCAAACTCTGGTCTGTGAGCCCTGATCAAATCAAAATGTCCAATGACTTCAGGACTGACTTCTTCCAATAACCTGAACTGGTGATCAAAGTATCTACACATCACTTCTTCTGTCCCACCAACAAGTTCTTCTGCTTTTTCAAACTGCTCAAGACCACAGTCTATTGGAATCCCATCAACATGGTGTACTGATCCTACTAGGTAGTCCAATTCAAATTCTCTTTTTAATCTCTGTATTGCTTCAAAGCTCTCTTCTCTGATAACGTCTGTTTCCATACCCACAGTCAGGGAGATTTTTGTTTTGTATTTTTCCTGTAGGCCTCTAGCTTCTTTGACAAAACATGTAAACATGATCTGAAGGTCAGAGGGGGTCAAGTGATCCTAAAATAAGGAAAGAAAATACATTTTGTTTTCTTTAATTGATTTAGTGCTATTTTACTGTCTACCGTCCTTTTATAGAAGCCAAAACAAACCTACATACATGTATCATTAGTTGGTTCCAGATGAAAGTTGAGTACCAAAGCTCTCAGGGAAAATCTCTAGGAGTACAAATTAAAAGAAACTAAGAAACTCAACCAACGTAATTTTCGAGTCCATCAAACCTTGGATATATTAGAGGAAAACGTCCTCACCTCTCCACCACCCTTATTTTCCACATCAGAATAAATTATTTCTTCAGAAGACGTGTTTTACATAAAATTAATGGCAAGCCTTCATTCCCATGTAATTCATCTGATCATTCGCCCTAGTGATGGAAATGAGCTGACACAAGGAATTCTGACCCACATGGGAATTGAGCCCATGACATCTGGGGTAGATCATCATTGCTTCACCAACTGAGCTGCAAGGTCAGATGGTCGACAGATAACTGAGATAACGGACATGGCTCTTTTTTCATATGTTGGCCAAGAAGCACTTGGATTGCAAAAAGAAAATCTATCAGAGTGTAACTTAAATAGAGGATGTGACGTGACTGTGCATGCAAATTTTATCTTCGAGAGCTGATACAATCAGCACGAGAAGATAAAATTTATATCCTCAAGTGGCCATGTAATGTGCTGTTTATTATAATTATAGGAAAGGAAAGGAAATGAAGTATAATTGTCTGGTCGTTTTAGTGCTGGAGCACTAATTGGGGACACTGTAAACTGGGGAAAA